>NC_135532.1:226091073-226348573 GCF_045843805.1 Urocitellus parryii | reverse complement strand
GCACTTCCTGGCATGTCTTCTTCTTCTCCTGAGGATGCCGGTCCTACTGGATCGGGGTCCCAGCCCATCTGACCCTCACCACCTCCTACAGTCCCCATCCTAGAGGTACAAGGGTGTCCTTGGAGTTTCAGGCCCTCTCAAGGCATGAACAGTTAACAGGGCCTAAAGAAGAAATAGGCCTCCCACTCCTTCCCTCCTGCTAATGAACACAGAGCCCCAGGGCACTGTGGCCCACCTCTGAGCTGGAGAACCAGGACACCCTAAGAACAGAGGCCATTTACTCCCCTTGCGCAAGGAGCACTCTTAGAAGTCAGTACCCAGACAGCACGAGCTGACAGCTATCTTGGACACCTGCTGTCTTATCCTTCTACCCCTCCTACAAGTAGCAGAAGGTAGCTGGCCGTAAGGATGCCAGTGGGGTCATGCAGATGGCGAAGGAGGCTATGTAAGCCCTCACAGAAGCACAGCTCCCCAGACAGAGGCACTCAGGGGGGCGCAGACTCCCTGGGGCCTGCTACCATCACAGAAGCATTCTCCCCCAACAAAGCGGAGTGGTACTGCCTTGCAACCCATCAGAAGGGAAGAGGCACTCAGGGAGGTAACTGCAGACTCTCCCAGGAATGGTCCTTGTTGTTCTGCTGTCACTGTGAGACCCAACCCACTGCCACCCTGGCTGGAGTTACCTTCATCCACCATAGAGAGACCACCTCAGCAGTCAAGAGACATGGCCTGTAGGTGCAATGTGATCTGGGAATAGTCCCCTTCTGTGTGTATTAAGAGTGTGTTCAGGGCTGCGGCTGTGGCTCGGTGGGACAGCGCTTGCCTAGCATGTGTGAGGCACTGGGTTCAATCCTTAGCACCAACTATAAATAAATAAAATAAAGATGTTGTGTCTACCTACAATTTAAAAAAAATAGTGTGTTCAATATAACTGCATAGAAACGCACCCGGCTCTAGCTTAGTTCCTTCCACACTGCTCAGGACGCCTTGTAGAAAGGAAGGGACAAGCTGCAGACATCTTTCTAAGCAATTATCTACTGATAAACAATAGAGGTAAGGATGGTTTTTAGCTGTTGTATATCTATCTAATGACTAAACAGCTTTTCTTTGCTAAACACTATGTAATTCCCCAGTCTTTTGAATAAACAAGTCACCGCTGGAGATGTTAGATAATTCCAGGGTATCAACATTAAACAACAAGCTCATGGCTCTGACACCAAGATACGCTCCACTGTAGACAAAACGCACAGCAAGTGGACAGCAGAGGCGGCCAGATGTGCAGGAGAGGGAGCACCTACCAGTCCCATGCCTTCCTCTACATTTTGCTGGGAACTCAGGCTGCTCAAAACAATGATCTTTAAAAAAAAAAAAAATGAACGATAAACTGGCAGAATAAAGTAAGATCTCCCTCTAACCTAATCCTTCTTCATTTCCACCCTTTCTTCGGTTATTCCCTGGCAGAGTAACCAAACACTCTAAGTGAACTCACCTTTACAGGAAGTGGATACACCTACACCACATCTGATGTTAACACCTTAAAAGATTAAATACATGTTTTCAAAAATGAATCACAGCTCCTTAGTTCCAGCTCTTTTGGACACTTGCCCTGACACTGACTGGAAGGTCTCAGCAGCAGCAGATGCTGGCTGCTCGGTGAGAACACCGTGAGGGGGAACATGGCTTCAGGGGTGGGCGACTCCAGATCCAGGTCCCTGTCTCCATGAGGCACCTCCCCAGACTCACGACCCATGACTCTTCTCCAACCTCCAAGTCCAGATGCGTGTCCACCTCGCTTGGTAGAACTGAGATCAAAACATAGACAGGAACTCCACGGCCAAGGGGCTGCCCTGGAACACACCACCCTGACCCACGGCCACCCAGGAAGGGTGCCCTGGAGACAGCTCCCTCCTCCTAGCCAACATGCCTGCTGAGAGTCACAGGCTCCAGGACCAGTCAGAACCACGCTCCTCAAGGTCCTCTGGCCTAAGACTGGAGAAAAGCACCAGCTGCAGAATCCTTCAGAAAGGCCATGGCCCCCTGTCACAGGAGCTGGTGCTGGTGCTGCAGTGGAGACAGAGGGCTGGGAGCACTGGGACCAGACAGAGGCGGCAATGCAGAACTCCATGGCAAACAGTTAACACCACAGCACCTGCCTCCCACAGGCACTCGATAGACACCAACTGGATGTAGTAAAGGATGTCTTCTCCAGAGCACCACCAGTACCACAGGCATCTCGGATTTTTGCTCTGCCCCAGCCTCATGTGGGACAGAGACCAGGTGTCAGCCCTGCACAGCCCTCACCCAGGGAGAGATACCTGTTCTCAAGGACCAGAGGTCCTATGGGAGTGCTTCCCCTTGCTGTGGACCCCTGGGCTCTCTGCACACGGCCCTCCCCACAAGAGGCCCTCTCCTGCCACAGCCTCCCACTGCACAGCCCTCCACCCAGTTTCTCACCTTGACTTGGGGGTCCTGCTCAGGGAGGCCTCTCCTGTCCTCCCCTGGGGCTCCTGCACCCACTCCCACTCCTGCTGCCTCCTTACTGCTCTGAACAGCCCTCGTGCATGGCCTCTGCACACCATTACCTCCCCTCAGAATGGCATCTGAGAAGCAGAGGCTCTTGTCTTGGGAGCTGCGCTGGTCTCTGAGCACGTATCTACAGGTGACCATGAACACAACAACCTCCTTGGAGTGCAGCCATGTGCTTCACACTCCACAGCACCACAGGGCCACAGCTCAATGGGGTCACAGGCCCACAGTCCAGAGGGGCCACAGCTCCACAGGTCCACAGGGCTACCGACCCACAGTGCCACAGGTCCACAGCTCCATAGGTCCACAGTCTACCAAAGCCACGGGTCCATGATTCCACAGGTCAACAGGTCCACAGTGCCACAGAGCCACGGGTCCACAGTCTGTAGGGGCCACAGGTCCACAGAGCCACAGCACGATAGGGCCACGTTCAGACAGGCAGGGCTCCCTCACATCCTTGCTCTATTGGCCTTCACACCACCAGACTTTCCCCACCTCACCATTATGCACGCAGTTTCTCAAGCTAAAAACCCAGAATTCAGTTCCTGGTTTCTGCCTGCTGCCACCCCAAGCATCCAGGCCTGGGAAAAGCCCTAGAGTTCTACCTTGGGAAGTCACCAAGGATCTAGCTGAATGGGCCAAGAGTGTCTTGCTCTGCAGCAGAGCCTTGAAGAATGCTTAACCATCTAGAGCCTGGGCTCAGGGGGGAACACCCTGCTTTCCAAGTATCACAATGGAAAACTATTAGAGTCAGTCACAGGCCACAGAGCTGAGAGGGGTAAACAGTCCAGTGCACGCACCAACAACTGAGCCCTGGTACAACCCAAACAACAGGCGACCAGAGAGACACACTTAAGCAAGACTTCCAGTGCAACACACATGCACCAACAACAGAGCCCCAGTATACTCCCAAACAACAGGTGACACACTTATGTCAAGACCTTCAGATGAAGCAGCCCTCTGACCCAGGGTTCCTAGAGACCCCAAGCAGCAGCTCATGCCCTCCAAGAAGCAGAACTGTCATAGGTTAGATGTCTGGGATTTATGTGCAGCACTCCTGGAAGGTGAGGAGGAGCAGCTGCTGGCTCCTGGCCAAGGGAGGAGGAGGAGGCAGGTGGAAAAGGAAGCTCTGGGCCACAGCAGCTCTGAGAGTTTCAGCCAGACCCTGAGTCTAGCAGGACCCTCCCCAGGGGCCAGCCTGTGGATGTGTGGACCCAGAGGCCAGCAGCAGAGGCCAGCAGTGGACCATGCTCTAGGGGGCCAACTCCACACAACAGTACTCTCTAGTTCGGCCTGGCCTCCAGCAAGAGGATGGGAGCAGCATATTCATCTCCTCCGAAAACCTGGGTTCAGAGCAACAAAGACCACAGCCTGGTTCACTGCTTTCCTGAGCAGCCTTACTGAACTGGAAGACTGTTATTTAAAAAAACCTATGTATCTAACCAATTCCAGAGCATCTTGCTTAGAAACTGAGAACCACCACCATTTCACTTGTTATGAATTCAGTGAACTCTCTTAAGAATGCCTAAAATCTGCCAGGTGCTAAGGACATGAAAATGAACAGATCAGGGCTGGGAGTGTAGCTCAATGGTAGAGCACATGCTTAGCATGTGGAGACTCTGGGTTCCACACCCAACACTGCAAAAAAGAAAAAATAATTACAGATCAAAATTTCCTCTTCAAGTGTTCCTCATAAGTCAGCAGAGAGGAGTTGAGCAAACAAGTCATACGGCATTGTGATAAATTCTCCAGGAGTGATACTGAATGAGCTTCAAAGAAGCAGAGCAGCAGGACCTGCTGACTCTGAAGGGTGAAGAGGGTCTTAATGGAAGTCAGAAATTCAACAAGAAAGTTTAAACTTAGTCATAAGACAAAGGCAGGAGCTGAACAGGCAGGGGACATTGGCAATGAAGCATGGGAAAAGTTTACAGTATTAAACTTAAATCATGGTATTGATATTCCTGTTTTAAATTGAGGCTTGAATGACAAAAATTTGTATGTGTTTGATGTATACATCTTGAAAAGCTTGAAGGTAAATATATACCCATGAAACGTGGTTGGATCTGGAAGGTCAGCGTGCTGAGGACACGTCCACGTGGCAGGAAACTCAGAGACAGGCTCTTAGGCAGTGGTGGCTCAGGGGGGCTCTGACCAGCAGGTCCACCCATTTGATGGATTAATGATCTGTATTACTGGTAAGTGGTGAAAACTGCAGGCAGGTGGGGCATGGCTGGAGAGGCATGGCCTTGGGGACTGGGCCCTGCCTGGCCCTTCCCCCACACCCTCTTCCTGGCTACCACAGCTGACAGCTCTCCTCTGCCACACCCTCACACCATGACATATCTGTCTTGGGGCCAGCTGACCATGGACCGAACCTCTAAAATCACAGCCAAAATAAAACTTCCCCTCCTCCAAGTTGTTCTTGTCGGGTCTTTTAGACACAGGATGAAAAGCTAACACTGTCACCATAATCATGACAATCACCTCTAAAAGTCTGCTCCCTCCCTTTCTGTTGTGAGATAAGAACAAAGAACATAGAATCTACTTTCCTAAAAGACTTCTAGGCATACACTAGAGGATTGTTAACCATATACACCATGCAGTACAGTGGGTCTCCAGGAGTTACTTATCTTGCTGTGACCGGCACCTCCCAGATTCTCCCTGCCCAGCCCTGCCACCACCATTCTACTCTCTGCTTCTACAAATGTGACTGTTTTGGACTCGTTTATACAAGTAGGGTCATGTGCTATTTGACCTGCTATTGAAATTCTTTTTTTTTTTTTTATTCGCCATATTGGTGATTGAACCCAATACCTCATACATTCTAAGCAAGTGCTCTACTACTGAGTTCCATTTCCAGGTCTTTTTTAAAACTTTATTTTGAGATAGCATCTGGCTAAGTTGCCCAGGCTGGCCCCAATCTTGCAATCCTTCTGCTTTGGCCTCCCAATAGCTGAGATGATAGGCATGCCCCAATGGCACTGAAATTCTTCAAGAAATGTATAAGTCAAAATTCTGTTAAAGGACAACTCACTGGGATGAGTTATTATGAAAAAGAAATAAATGCTGAAAGGAATATTCCTGAATCATGAGCAGCCAGTCAATTCATATAATTTTTATAAATTCAAAGACCTGAAACACTTGGTTGTTCATATATATATTATTCATATTATATATCGTATATATATATATATATATATAAACAGAAATCTTGTGTATCAGGCAACAGCTTAAAATGTTATAAAAATACAAATAAATCTATGAAAACATCTAATAAAAGCTGCATAGCCAGCATCTCTCCAATGTTCTGGACTCAGGGTCCCTTCACAATGTTAAAAACTGAGCTTTTGTTTACATGGATCACATCTATCAATATATACCAAATTAAAACTTAAACAGAAATTTTTAAAATATTTAGTTCACTTAAAATTTTTAAAATGAATCCACCATGTTAACATAAATGATACTGTTAATAAAAAACACAGATTTATAGAAACTTCCACTCTGCAGCTTTGGGTCTTTAGTGACTGGCTTCTTGGAGACACTGGATGCACCTGTGCTGGTACTCAGCTGCTCAGAGCATGGTCCTGTGGAAACCCAGGTGGAGCACCCCTCACAACGGCTGGAAAGGGGCAGGAAGCCTCTTCAGCACTGTAGACAGGCTCTCTAAAGCGGCACTCCCACAAAAAAAAAAAAAAAATAGAGAAAGGAAGCAAGGAAGGAAGGAAGGAAGGAAGGAAGGAAGGAAGGAAGGAGGGGGGGAGGGGGGAGGGAGGGGGGGAGGGAGGGAGGGAAGGGAAGGGAAGAGAAGGAAAAGGGAAGGGGAAGGGGAAGGGGAAGGGAAGAGGGGCTCGAGTACCAGGGATTGAACTCGGGGGAACTCAACCACTGAACCACATCCCAGCCTCTTTTTGTATTTTATCTAGAGACAGGGCCTCACTGAGTTGCACCTCGCTTTTGCTGAGGCTGGCTTTGAACTTGGGATCCTCCTGCCTCAATCTCTTCAGCAGCAGGGATTACAGGTGTACACCACCACATCCAACCCCACTATATTTCTTGAAGAATAGCTGCAGTGCAGAATCTAAAGCCCACCTGTCAACTTTCCACACTGTGACATTAAACCTGTAGGTCTGCCTCTGAACAGATCTGTATGTGATTTTGGACAATCATTTGGAGAATAGGGTTCACAGAATTGTGTAGATCTTTTGTCATATTTTATCACATAATATCAAAAACTTAAGCATTTGTTAATATTGCAACAATATCAAAAAATCTTTTGAGTACTAGGAATACCACAAATAGTAGATAAAATTTTTCAAATTTTTGCTTAAAAAGCACAATATTATTGTTCATAAATTGTCAGTTATTTTCTCTCATTTCTTTTCCAGAAAATATTCACCAAATGTGCAAGTCTGCAGTTTGTCTGCTATCCATTTGTCCAAGTGCACATAGCATTTCCCAAGAGCAACTATCCACACACCAGCTGCAGGGTGGACTGCACAGCTGCAGCTTCGGCAGGCAGGTGCTCCACAGAAGCACACCCATGCCCTGCCCTTATCATGGACTGCTGAGAAGATAACATTTGCAGGTAGAGAGTTTTGAAAATTCATCTTTCCTGCTTTATCACTATAGGGTTATGTAAAAGTGGTACTTTTTTTTTTTTTTTTTAACTGTGAGTAGGGCAGTGGTGAGTAAAACCATGCCTTAGTACTGTTGGAGTCCAGGCCTGGACTCCTGCTAAGCACAGCAGCTTTCCTTAGCATGGGCTTCAGACTATCAGCACACATTAACAATGGAGGAACAGAACTGCCATTTCAGCATTATTATGAAAGAAGCTTTTCCTCATATGCCCCAGGCAGGATCTCAGGGACCCTGAGGTCTATGATCCCTGGTTTGGGAACATGGGCAGATCACACCTGGAAGGGAACACAGGAAGCAGACACCAGAGGTGGCAATGGAAAAGGCCAGGGTCAAAGAAGACCCCTCTATCCTACACTTCCTCTGTGCCCTCCTTCACTGCCACAGGTGTGCACTGCTTTGACACAAGACTGTATGGGGCCTTATGCTCCATGGAGAAAAACAGAGCCAAACCTGACCTTTGGAGCTGAACTTGACCTTGCACCAGAGGCACTCTACAATCACTGAATCAATGTCCGTGCATAAAGATGCAAACACAGAAAGAGAGAGAACTCCAAAAGGGAAAACAAGTACAATGAGAGGGCCAAGAAAGCATTCACATCAAAAATGCCAGGGAAGACTCAAAACAGGGCATCTGGCTGGGCTGACACAGACTGAACAGAACTCAGACATGAGAACATTTACATTCCATAAAATATTTAGAAGCACAACAAATGCTTGTTGACACTGAGACAATTTCATACTGCCATTTTGGGAAATAAGAAGTGTATCACATATTTTAAAAATTAAAGACAATTGAAAAGGAAAAATACTATCTGAAAGAAGTTCTTCCTGGTAATGCACAAACTGAGCTTTTCAACCCCTTTTCATTTGACTCCATCCAGGCTGGAGTCCCTGCATTATTAGAATGCAAGAAAACATGCAACAGACCAAAGTCAAAGTTATGAAATAGATCTATTAACCAGATAAAAAAAATGTAGCCTATTGTGTGGGAATTTCCTCTCTAACTCACTGAAGGCCACTAACACAAAGAAAAAACCTTACACCATTGTCTATGTTTTTAAAGCAGTTTGGCAGCATTAACTTCTAGATACTATATAGCACTGGTTGCCAAAATCAGCTGCCAGGTGTGTCCAAGGCAATTTCTTAGAATAACAGGTAAAGCACAAAGGCTTGGGAATTCTTTTTTAAAAATCACAATTGTGCTTCTAACAACCTCACTTTCATCCATGAACATTCTAATATGCCTTCGGAAGCCACAGGTATGAATTCTGTGTGTGTTCATGGAAGAAGAGTGGGTTCCAGGGAGCTCCACCTTTTATCCTCCTGGTTTGTGAAGGAGGTCCTAAATCAAGTATGGCAAAATGGCCAGAAAAACACAAAAACACAGGAGCAAGGAAATAGCTGTGCTGTATTCCCTCCTGGGATCCATAACAGAAACTCAGTAGACCCAGCCCACAGGAGGAAATCAGAACAAAGCTGGATTCCCCAAGGTCCCACCCATCACTGCTGCAGATGAGGATCCTGAGCATACTGAGACCACGCCCTGTGTGAGGCATGAAGGAAGGAGGGGACGCTGCCCACTAGTCTCCTATGCCAGGCTTCCCAGGTGGTCCAGGCACCATCTACCACCACTTCCAAGGTAGCATTGGCTGTGTCCACGTCCCTCCTACCCACCCAGCAGCAACAACACTGAGTCCAGGCAAAGTCTCGCTCAGACAAATGTCAGTGCTATGGAGAAGTGACTCTTTTTTGACATAACTTTCTTCTGAACCAGAAGTTTATCTTCTGGGAAGGGGGACATCACAGGCCAAAAAAAAAGAGTCCCACTTCCTATAATCTCTGCTTAATTAAAATATAAAAATCACACTTGTTTTAGGACTATGATTCCTTAGCAGTAAGTCTTTTTAATTTATAAACAAAACACTTTTCAGTTTCAATGTGCTTTTACCACACTGAGTCAATCTTTACAGAAACTCTGGAATGTCAATAAGGCTGGTGTTTACCTCCTTTTACAGCAACCAAACCTAGGTTTAGAGATGTTATAATTCTGTGAAGATTTTGAGACACTTAACAATGGCCAGCCCCTGTGGGGAGATGCCAAAAAACTGCCTAATCACAGTCCATAACTAGGCATCTCCAAGTCCAACAGGGAGGCCCACTGTCAACAATGACCACAACACACTATAGGGGCCAACAGTGAAGTGCAGGAGCAGGGCCAAGCTTGGCTATGCCCAAGGAAGCGCTGACCTATTTTGGCCCAAAGAAAGGTGTGGGGCCAGTCTAGGAAAGGGGAGAGGACCAAGGCTGCTGCTCTCCACCTCTCCCTGAATGCCTGCTGGCCACCTTTCTCAGGCTTCTCAGTTCATCTCTGTGTTAGAGTCTTTTTTTTTTTTTTTTTTTTTTTTGGTGCTAAGGATCGAACCCAGGGCCTTCTGCATGTAAGGTGACCAACTGATCTATATCCCCAGCCCTGTGTTACAGTCTCATGCCCTTCTGTTAGCCCATACATCCCTGACCTATTTCAAAGCATTGGTATTAACAGGTTCAACAGATAAGAAACTTTACATAAGGAATACTTCTTTCACTGAAGTTCTTGTGTTGCCACACAAGTTACAAAGTTCTGTGAGGGAATGAAGTGATTTAGTTACCTGTCAACTCCTAACAAGCACCAGAGCATCCAGCCACAAGAAACTGAGGGACAATGAGCATACCAAGCAGAACTTAGGAGAATCTGCAAAAGCACATTTACTTATATAAAAAGTAAGCTATGACCAGCATGGTGGTGCATGCCTGTAATCCCAGCAGCTCAGGAGACTAAGGCAAGAGGATCCAGAGTTCAAAGCCAGCCTCAGCAAAAGCAAGGTGCTAAGCAACTCCACAAGACCCTGTCTCTAAATAAAATACAAAATAGGGCTCCCCAGCCCTATTAAGGTTCAGTGGTCAGGTGCCCCTGAGTTCAATCCCTGGTACCCACCCTCCTGAAAAAAAAAAAAGGTAAGGTACACCTGTCATTTCCCTGAACAAGGAGCTCTAACAAATTCAGTACAGTAAGTCCTGTCAGAATCATTCCTAGTCAGACATCCTAGGGACATCTTATCACCAAGAATTCTCAAATTCATCCATTTCTTACTGTTCTTGCATTTTTTAAAATGTGCCTCATATCACAGAATCTTTAAGAATCCGAATGATAAATTCAAAAGAGTTGCCAAGCAGATGTTTTATTATGTGTAAAACAGATAACAACAAGTGTCTACCTCCTAAGGTTGGTAAAAATTGCAAGTTGGTACATGCCAATGCCTATTTAATTTGATGTTGTTTTAAGAATTCACTATACCAGCCACAGTAAAACATACCAATCTGAAACTTACAGTAAAAATAACAACTAATCAATTACAAATACATAGACTGGCAAGTCTAGTAGAGGAAGGAGAATGGGAGAGGGGAGGGAGGCCAGGAGGGGAAACGTGGTAATCATGAATTGAAATCTATTTGCATGCATGTCTGAGTTGGTCAGGATGGACCCAAACACTACATATAATCATAAAGCTTTAATTAAAAATAATGAGATTGTGGAAAGAGTGGGTTCTAAAAGCCAAAAATGCATTGAAGTCTCAAAAGCAGAGTTAAATGTTCAGATGCTTTTCCTCCAGGACTACATGGCCTCCCTGATACTGGGGGAGAACTTCCTCTTTTGCCAGTGACAGTGAATGGGCCGTCAGGACACAGGCCTTGGGAGGAATAAGATCCAAATCCCAGTCTATTTGTAATGATTAGACAACCCTTTACTGGACTTTCAAAAATTTTTTTAACTTTCAAAATTTCCTTGCAGGGGGCTGACCTCCCTCTAAGTGTTAAGTATTCTGCAGGCATTAAGGTGTGTCAGCCTCTATGCCAGAGGGAAGGGCTGTCTCTACCCATCTTCAGGGGAGGCAACTCAAGCCAGGTGCAGGGCCTCCGAGTCTGGATGGGCTGGGAGTTCTGCAGGGCCCGGGTAGGGGCCTAGGAGTCCGAGTTGGGCGGCGGGGTCTGCAACAGGGGAGACAGCAGTAGCTCCCATAAGACGCTCCAGCTCGCAGCTGCCCCGCCCAGTAGACCCTGCAGGACCCAGACTCCCGTCTTGACTCTGACCCCTGCCGCAGGGCAGCCCGGACCTGCAGAGGGCGGCAGGGTCGCGGGTGAGGGCGGCGGGGACCCGCGTGAGGGTCGCGGGTGAGGGGAGCGGGGTCCCGCGTGAGGGTCGCGGGTGAGGGCGGCGGGGTCCCGCGTGAGGGTCCCGGGTGAGGGCGGCGGGGTCCTGTGTGAGGGCGGTGAGGGTCGCGGGTGAGGGGAGCGGGGTCCCGCGTGAGGGTCGCGGGTGAGGGCGGCGGGGTCCCCCGTGAGGGTCCCGGGTGAGGGCGGCGGGGTCCCCCGTGAGGGTCGCGGGTGAGGGCGGCGGGGTCCCGCGTGAGGGTCGCGGGTGAGGGGAGCGGGGTCCCCCGTGAGGGTCGCGGGTGAGGGCGGCGGGGTCCCCCGTGAGGGTCCCGGGTGAGGGCGGCGGGGTCCCCCGTGAGGGTCCCGGGTGAGGGCGGCGGGGTCCCCCGTGAGGGTCCCGGGTGAGGGCGGCGGGGTCCCCCGTGAGGGTCGCGGGTGAGGGCGGCGGGGTCCCCCGTGAGGGTCCCGGGTGAGGGCGGCGGGGTCCCCCGTGAGGGTCGCGGGTGAGGGGAGCGGGGTCCCCCGTGAGGGTCCCGGGTGAGGGCGGCGGGGTCCCCCGTGAGGGTCGCGGGTGAGGGCGGCGGGGTCCCGCGTGAGGGTCGCGGGTGAGGGGAGCGGGGTCCCCCGTGAGGGTCCCGGGTGAGGGCGGCGGGGTCCCCCGTGAGGGTCGCGGGTGAGGGCGGCGGGGTCCCGCGTGAGGGTCGCGGGTGAGGGGAGCGGGGTCCCCCGTGAGGGTCCCGGGTGAGGGCGGCGGGGTCCCCCGTGAGGGTCCCGGGTGAGGGCGGCGGGGTCCCCCGTGAGGGTCGCGGGTGAGGGCGGCGGGGTCCCGCGTGAGGGTCGGGGGTGAGCGCGGCGGGTTCCGGGTGCGGTCCTGAGGATCCCGGGGTCCAGCGCTCACCTTCCGACAGCTCCAGCTCCAGCTCCGCCAGGCTCTCGCGCACCTCGACGGGCAGCGGCGCAGTCTCGAGCGGGCACCCGCGGTCGGCCATGGCCCCTGGTGGGCGTGCAGGCGACCACCGCGCTCTCCTCGGCCTGCAGAGCCGCAGCACTCGCTGGCAGCCCGCGGCGGGCGGAGCGAGGCCCGGGCGGCTCCGCACAGGCGGAGGCACGGGCGCAGGCAGGTCTTCTGCGCCGCCGCCCGGCCCAGCAGCCGCGTCTTGCCGCCCAGGTCAGCCCCGAAGCGCGCCTGCGCGGAAGAAGGGGCGCATGAAGCGCGCGTGCGCGGCGGGTCTCAGCCCGGCCCAGCCTCCCGGCCCCGCCCAGCAACACGAAAGGCTCGCTTCCATTGGTCCAGAGAATGCCTCGGGCCGCCCCGGGCCCCAATTGGGCAAGAGGCGAGCCTCTCCCGCAGCGGGGCTCCGGTGCGAGGGCTGCAGCGGGGCTCCCGTGGTGCTCCCGGACTCGCGCGGTTCCGCCTACCTGCATCTGGGTGCTGCGCGGACGGTGCGCAGACTCCGCGCTCTCCCCCGACCCGTTCTGTGGTGAGTCGTGGGCCAGGTGAGCTCGCTCCGGGAACGCTGTCCTGCGCCGCAAAGGCCGGGCCACGTGACCCGAGTCTGCGATGATCGTGGCTCCGGGAGACGTGCAGGGCTCGGTGGCCCTTGCGCTCCGGCGCCCACGCCTCAACAGCACCACTGAGCAACGAGCAATCGCAAGCCAAGTCCGCCTGCAGGCGAAGAAACCTGCCCGCTGCAGCACCGTGCTCTTTTTCTCCGACAGTAAACAGCCCAAGAGGCAACTGCCTGATGTTGAGCTTGGAACCCTGCCTGGCTGGGAGAAGACCTTTGGCACGAGGTTGCAGACGTCGGGGTGGAGGCCATCAAAGGTCCCCCTATCCCAACCTGCTGGGAGCCAAAGGAGCCAGCCGGTGTGGCTCAGCGCTGTCAACCCCGCTGGGCTCCGCCTCCCCGCCGACCGGACGCAGACGTTAAATCATGGTTGTTTCTCAAGATAATTCAGGCAGAAATGTGAGATGCAGAGGGGACAGCTGCAGTACTGTACACGGGGCAACTTAACAGTTTATTGTCTAAGTTCTGGAGGCTAGACTTCTGAGATGCAGCAGTGGCTCCATCTGAAGGCCAGCAGTCTGTTCCCTGCCTCCCTCAGCACCTGGTGGCTGCCTGCAGTCTGATGTTTTTGGCTTCCAGATGCATGCATTGCCTCAGTCTCTACCTTCACGTCCACATGGTGATCTGTGTACCCGAATTTCCCTTTTTTATAAAGAAACCATCTGTACTTGATGTGGGTGTACCTAATGAGCTCAATTCTGTCATCTTCGGGATCCACTTCCAAATAAGGTCACATTCACTGGTACCGAGTGTTAAGACCTAGGCATTCTTTCTGGGAGACACGATATCACCCATCACAAGCTTTAAGCACTAGCATGTTGAGAAGTTTTTGTAGGGTGGAATTATGATGAAGGAAGCTAGAATGTAAAATCAAGTAGTTTCCTGACATATAGGATATCAATGACCACCTCAGCATCCTAAAGACATTTCCTTTACATCAGTAACATTAGGTTAATCAGCCAGATGAGCAGGACAGAAGATGCTGGAGAACTTGGTAATACCTAGCTGCTCCAAAGTTGGAGATAAACGCTGAGAAAATTCAGAGACTGGCTACATCCTTTTTTTTTTTTTTTTAGGATCTAGGGGTATTATACAGTATCCCTTCCAAAGCAGAGGAATCACTGTATCTGGACCTCCTGCTGTTGAGAAAGCTAGACATTTGATGATTCTCTTTTTAATTGAAAAATTATTTATATTACTATCAATTCAGATTTTTCTCTTTTTTTTTGGATTCTCTATTTTGACATTTGATGATTCTTGAGCTGGTTCTTGCCTCGGGTTCTAAAGGCAGTGTGTCCCACGCCTCAGAATATTGCCCTGGCCCACTCATGGGAGAATGTGGAAGATCACCAGTTTTGAAAACAGTCCAGAAAGGAAAGCCTCTGCATTAGGTCCAGGAAGTGATGCAAGCAGATCTCCTGGCTGGGCCACACAGTCTAGCAGGTATGGATCCGTGTCAATGGTGAAGAATGAGGCAGTGTGTAATTTCCTTCATGACCCAATGGGAGATTCAGAATAAAGGACCTGAAAGTTCTGTCCTGCCACTTGGAGCAGAGAACTGTCTGCCTTTGCAGGGGATTCTATACACGTTCACATGCTGGCTTTCTGATGGAGATGGAGCACCTGATTACAAGATACCAAGTGTCTGTGCAACTCAAACTTCTAATTACCATAGGAAAAACATAAAGTTAGCTGGACCCAGCCGCAGTCCCCATCAAATGGAAGCAATACATTTGGGATTGAGCATGAGAATGTACAGAGGTCATCAAGCAAGCTGCAGAATGTCCACTACTGTTGTATCTGAGACTGTCATTTCACATGTATGAATGACCATTGGGGGGAACTCTACCTACCAGTTGATAGAAGAAAAATCTTGAACTTTGTTAACTTGGTTCACAGATGATGGGTTAACTCAGTTCAAAAGGAAAACAGTAGTTACAGCCACACTCAGGGGTAGCCATGAGAAATGGTGGAAGGAACATACACATGCTCCCACTAGGCAGCATTTCAGACAGGGCTCCAAGGTGAGATGGGCAGCAATGGATGGCCTGGGTAGCTGGTCAAGGAAAAGCAGTTTGAAGATGGACCCCAAAATGTCGCAAAGTCATGTAGCTAGACATTGCACTAATGATCTTTGTATGAATGCTAATGCCCACAACACAGTATCCATGAAAGAACAACTACCCAACCAAGTGGACAGAATGATGCAGACAGCTGACATTGGACAAGCTGTTCATGACATGATGGCACACGGACAAAGCAGCCAAAGTTGTATGGACGTGGAGGTTATTCATGAGCCTAACTGCATTGGTTCTCTGACCAAAGCTGACCTAACCCCTAGCTGCCACTCAATGTCTAACTTGTCAGCAAAAGAGACCAATACTAGGCTCGAAATATGGCTCCTTAAATCAGGAATGAACCAATCTAGTTGATGCTGGAAGTCTTCCACTGTAACATTTCCCATGGATGAGCCAGTGGTTCATTTTCACAAGAGACTCATTCCGGATTTGGATTTGACTTTTCTGCCCACAAATATCACCCACACGTGTTTGTTCCATTGACACAGCTTCCCACCTAACATTCCAAACAGGGATTTGTTGTATACCGTGGAAGTGGAGTGGCTGGATAAAGGCACAGCTGAACTGTCCAGCTGGGGGTACTCTGAAGACTGAATGCTATTTGCCAGGGTGCATTAAATTCAAACCATCTCCACAAAGAGAGAGAACAGGTGTCTGAAAACCCAGGGGCAGGAACAAGAGCAGCCCCCGTACCATCATTCCCAGTAACCCTGGGGAACTTTGTGGTTCCTGTCCTCCACATTTAGATTCTTCAGGGTCAAAGGTCACATTGCCAGTCAGCCCAGTTTTTTTTTCCCAAAATTTGTTTTTATTGTTTATTATTTGTTTAAACTTTGGGTTTCCATTTCCCAGAAGAAAAGAGTAGAAGAGAGGTTTGATATCATGGGAAGAGTCTCTAGGGCTCACTCCTTCTATCTTGAAGATCCTTTAGAGATCCTCCACTGTGGGACAAAGTATCCTACTGCAGGTTTAATAGCCATCCAGGAGAAAAACGTCCAACCCTGTCACATATCATGTCATACCATCATCGTTTGAAGAAGGAGGGAGAGGGCTGGCTTTGTAGCTGTGGTAGAGCGCTTGCCTAGCATGTGTGAGCCACTGCGTCCGATCCTTAGTACCACATTAAAAAAATAAACATGGGCTGGGGGTATAGCTCAGTTGGTAGCTAGCAAAGCAAGTGACCACAGGGAAGGAGGGTGGGAGGAAAGGAGAGAGAGAAAAAAGAGAAGGAAAAGAGAGACAAAGCCCAAGGGTTCTTTTGCTCAGTTCAGATAGAAATCATGAGAAGGCAGAGCAAGAGACCCCCAAGCAGGGTTGCTGGAGCCTGTGCTGCGCACTGCTGACGGCTCTGAGGAGTGTCCCAAGGATGTAGGAAATGGAGTTCACACGGGCGCACGCTCAGCTGTGGACCACTGTGCTGCTCAGCTTTTGGGCAGCACTGGAAGAGATGCTCACTACCACCACCCAGGGGACTGGGAAAACCCCAGGGCAAGCCTGGGGTCATTGTCCACTGAATCCAGCAGCAGCCATGAAGCAGCAGAAGTAGTGTGATTGTCCAAGCAGCAGCAGCAGCCACAATGACAGCACTGGGCTCCAGCAGGGAGGTGCCAGTCTCCACCACAGCCTCTGGCTCCACCCCCATCTGATTCCAGCAGAGGCTGTGGTGAGCAGCACCAGGCAGCCCCACTCCACAGGCCAGAACTGCCTGTCCAGGAAAGAATACAGAAAATACCCTTGGGGAGGGTCTGGCCCTTTCTAATTTGTCTCAGGCCAAATAGGACACTCACCAAGAACACACCAAGAGCCCATAGACTGTGAATGAGTTCTGGGAATTTTGGAGTTCTTGCATCTAGGGACCAGCAGGAAAAAACAAAAAACCTATCTTGGCAGCAGAGGAGAGAGAGCTGTTTATGTTGGAATGGGGAAGTATGTGGTGGTCCTCAATGGCATCTCTCAGTAGTCCTTCACTCAACTATGATTAAGAAATTAGGGCTGGACTTGGTGGCAAACACCTGTAATCCCAGCAGCTCAGGAGGCTGACACTAGAGGATCTTGAGTTCAAAGCCAGCCTCAGCCACAATAAGGCACTAAGCAACTCAGTGATACCCGGTCTCTAAATAAAATACAAAATAGGGCTGGGCATATGTCTCAGTGGTTGAATGTCCCCGAGTTCAATCCCTGGTACCATAAAAATTAAAAATAAAAAATATAGAGAAAAAGAAACCAGGAGCTAGGCCCAGTGGTACATGACTGTGATCCCAACTGGTGAGGCTGAGACAGGAGGATCTCAAGTCTGAGGCCAGCCTGGTCAAGTTAGTGAGACCCTGCCTCAAAACCTCAAAATAAAGGGCTGAGGGTAGAGCTCAGTGGTAGAGAACCCTTGGGCTAAGTCCCCAGGGCTACAAAAAAGAGAAAAAGAAACTAGGTGATCCAGCTTGCTTATGTAGCATGACACATGAGCTACTGGTTTAAGGCACACCCGTGAGGCGTCACCTCAAACTTGTAAGACAGGATCACCGAGCAGATGTTGAAAGACAACCTTCAGCAGGCCACTCTGCCCTTCTGCCAGAGCAGCTGCTGCTGGGTGGGGACCATGACATCACCATGCCGTCATGCCAGACACATGCAGCCGTGTGCCATTTTCCAGCAAGTGCTGCCTACATGTGTTGTTAGGGACCTACACATGCATGTGTGTGTAGTCTCTGCCCCTGACCCCTGGCACATGATGCTGTCTTTTTTATGAGCCAGGAGTTCAGTCATGGAGCCAGTGATCTCAGTCATGGTTGTGTAGTGAAGCTGTGGTAAAAACTCTTGACCACAAGCTCAGGCTGGTGGTGAGCACAGCCTGTGTGGGGGTGTCACAGTGCAGAGGGTGCAGGAGCCTGCTCCAGTGCTGTGTATCTTCCACCAGGATGTTCCTGTTGCAGCCTGAGTAATAAAGTCCCATATTCAGTGCTTTCCTAGATCATTCCAGCAAACTACCAAACAGGTAGGGGACCACAGATCTGTAGTTGGCTGGGTAGAACCCTGAGTAGCCTGGGGACCCCACTTGTGGAGGCAGTCTTGGGAGACTGAGTCCCTAACTTGTGGAGCCTGCGGGGTGACACCAGAATTGAACTGGGGGACACCCTACTGGTGTCAGTGAATGGTAGAGCAAAATGGAATTAGCAGGCAAGGATCACATAGGCTGGGCAGCACGGGTGCCACAGCTGCTCCAGTGTGTTGTCCCCACATTTGCCCACTGCTGTTCCAGACATGGACTTGCTTGTCCTCCCAAAACTTGTTTGTAGACTTGTCCTTTGCTTCTAATCAGAAACCTCTTCTCATGGTGTGGCCCTGGGTTTCTGAGCAAGGACTGTACCATCTTGCCACAAACTCCCATTGCCAGCAGCAGCTTGTCCAGTGGTGGGAAGACAGGATGAAGACAGTCCCGGCTGGGATGTGCACTGAGTAAGTTCCAACAGCTGGAAGCCCAATGGCTGAAGATCAGAAAGGACCTTGGACCAATTCTTGCTCTCCAGCCCATGACCCTATTCTGGGAGGACTACTCCGACCAGATGTGACCAGGGTCCTGTTGAGCCAGCAGCCAAGGCTGCTGTCAGCACAGACACATGGGAATGGGGCTCCTGAGCCAGGGGGTTCCTGGTCCCAGTAACCCAGGAGGCGGCAGTGAGCAAAGTCTGCGACCTGGGCCTCACCAGCAGCACCTCATGGTACTTGTGCTTCAAGTTCAGTCATAGGGAAAGAAAAAGAAGTCCTCTGAAGTAGAGGTCACCAGTGTTGTCTTACAGGGGGAAGGCACAGGCCACCCAACCAGCCACAACGCTAGTAGGGGACAGAAAAACAAAGACTATACAAAGGAAGAAGGTGACAGATACCAACGAGAGCCATGACTAGTTGTGCCTCTTACTTTAACGTATGCATCAAACACACCCCCTTTCATTTCCTCTGTTTTGTTAATTTTATTTTTTTTTAATTTTTTTTTTTTAATATTTATTTATTAGTTATTGGTGGACACAACATCTTTGTTGGTATGTGGTGCTGGAGGATCGAACCCGGGCCGCACGCATGCCAGGCGAGCGCGCTACCGCTTGAGCCACATCCCAGCCCCTCATTTCCTCTGTTTTGGATGCTGGGGATTGAACCCAGGGGTGCTTTATCATTGGGCTATATCCCAGCCCTTTTTGTTTTTTGAGACACTAAGTTCCCTAGCCTGGCCTTGAACTTGCAATCTCCCTCCCTCTGAGGAGTCACTGGGAGGACAGGTGTGCACCATGCCAGCTCCCCTCTCACTTTGCATAAAGGGTTGTGGTGCATTTACTTCACAAACCAGTTTGCAGGCATCACGTCACAGGGCCTGGAGGACATCTGCATTGTAGCCTAGACGGCTGCAATGGATGCTTCATGGGCCTTGGAGAGAAAGATGCTACCTGGTGTCAGGGAGGTGCCTCAATTCACACTCCAGTAACAGGACATGGATAAAAGGCGAGAACAAGTAGCCCGGGGTGAACTCTGCCGACCATCTGCCTGTGTGTCCATCTTGGTTTTGCATGGGGTGTTGGATTCTGCAAAGCACCTGGCCCGGGCATCTCCTCTCTCCTTGGGGACTATCTTCTGTGGGAGGGGCCTGGTCCTGAGCCCCAGTGACCACTTGACCTGTTGTGCATCTCCAGCTGCTTCACCTTGTGGTCCAGGTCCACCTCATCCGTCATCAGAGCAGCCCAATCCTTGCATCCAACCCCCTTGAAAACCTAGAGTGGTTTTGTTTTCCACCCTGCACTCTTGCCGGGGTGATGCCAGAACTGAACTGTGGGACACCCTACTGATGTCAGTGAGTGGCAGAGCAAAATGGAGTTAGGAGGCATTCCCGGGCTGGACTTTACTGGACCATGATGCACTTTCTTCATCTTTCATTATGAATATTTTCAAACAGTGACCATATACCCACTAATTAAATGAAAGGAATGAGGAACAGTAGGATGATGCACAGTGAAGAGTGACCTGAGCTCACTCACGCGTTTGACTTTCCAGAGTCTGACATAAATCTAGGTTTTATTTTTTCATTTTTTGCCAATAAGAAGCACACACTGGGTGAACCAGACACCAGCACCAGGCTGCTCACAACAGAACAGGGCTTACACTTTGTTCCTTCCCACCTGTGTGTGTTTAAAACTCAAAACTTTAAACAAGTTCCCATCTGTACACTTAAGAAACTAAACAACTGGAAGCTGTCCTCACTTCCCTCCCAAAGAGGCAGGGAGGCTCTGCCAACAGGCCTGGGGCAGTCATGTAGCCGCCAAGCAGAGGCCAGGAGGCTGGGAGCAGGAACACAGAGATCTGCCAGAACTGCTCCATGTGGCTTTGCTGCAATGCCTCGAGGAGGGACTTGGTGGCACTTGGGGCTGGCATCAGGGGCTCATGAGGAGTGCCCTGGTCACATGCGCTTTCCTTAGGAAAAAACACCTTTCCTCAAATAGAAAGGCCACAGGTTAAGAGCCACAGGACTTTATTCACTGTTTCGTCTTCTGGCGGCAGGATTTCTTTGAAGTAGAATCTAAAAACAAGTAAAAATAAGGTAGTGATTTCACACATCTTTTAAAAGTAATCTCATAATTTCCAGATGCTATTACTGATTTCATCTCAATTTTGGTAAAAATGAAACGTGGTTTAATTATGAAGCTCAAGAAACACTGGGTAGGAGCTGCAGCTGTAGCCCAGGGATAGAGCAAGGGGTCTGATCATCAGCACTACATAAAAGTAAATAAAGGTCTTGTATCCACTGCAACTAAAATAAATACATGTTAAAAAAGAGAGAAACAGAACTCAATGTAATCTCAATGTAAGAGAAAGGACAAAAAGTCCAGGCCTGAGCCAAACTGACTGGCACTGAGTGTCTCTCCCGTCCACAGTGCACCCACTGAGCATAAGACTAGATAGAGCTGGCAAGGACTGGGCAGAACACCAGCACCTCTGCCTACGTTGTCTCTCACTCCCAGGGGGAGTTACGTCATTTTAACAAGTATTCCGAGGACTGTCGTTACCTGGTTGCACCCCCACTAGTCTTTGCTGGATCATTTCTAAATGGTGAATATATTCTGTCAAAGAATGTTCTGAATCTTGAGAGGCAGCCAGAGATCTTTCTGATCTTGAATTTGGGGATGGAGCGGATCTTCAAACCACCAAATGAGGAGAAAAAAGAAAAAAGGAAAGATTGAACCCAACAGATGGGACCATGATGTGTGCACCAGGAGCTGCTGTCCAGGCTCCTGGGAAACGGGCAGGCCGGGCAGCTTCACGTCAGAGAGAACACTAAGACTTTAACAGCAAACGCTACATACAGAGTGCTTTAAGAACCAATTCCAGACTGTTTCACAGTTAAAGTGAGTAGAAACTGTCATGTTACTTCATTCACTAGGCCATCAAATATGCATCCTTCCCCCCATAGCCTGAGGTAGCCCACCTGCCCTTCCCTTGGGCAAAGCACAGGCTGCCCAGCCCCACTTGGCGGTCCTCATACCAGGGCCATTTTCCCTCTGCACCTGATAAGGCCTAGACCTCCTGGACAGAACCAGTATGTGACTCTCGAAGCTCACTGTACACCTTGCCTTGTCTGGGGGGCGGGGGGCAGTGCAAAGGAGCCACAGGCTGCAGGGAGATGTCAACAGAGGTAAGTGAGCTGAAGCACCACAACTGACCTCTCCTTCCGGCTTGGAAAGGCTGCTGCTGCAGGTCCAGAGCCTTGGGCAGTATCCCTGGCGAGGACAGATGTCTCCTCCTGGGTTGGTGGGGTCAGTCTGGTTTCTGGTGGACACAGCTGCTGCTGTGGCACTCGGGGCCCTTCCCCACAGGTATTCAACATCAGAAGAGGAGAAGAAAGGAATGTGTTTGAGTCGGGAGGCCCATCTACCAAAGACTGATAAGCTTTTAAGAGCCTTCAGAGCAGTTTCAACATTTTAAAAGTACTCAGATTATAACATATTTTTAAAAGTTCTAGAGACCTGGGTTTTGACCACCTGTACTTCATTCCCAGAGCAGGCCCTAACCCCTAGCACTGGCACAGGCAGCCCATGGCTGGAAAGCCTCAGAGGGCTGTGGGTAAGGTGGGGTTCTCCTGCCTCTGCCATCTCTGAGGAGTGGTGTCAGGAGGAGGGAGGACAAACTCAAGACCAGGCATGGCCCAGAGTGGGGACAAGTTTTCCTGATGGCCTGAACCATCAAGTCGCCAGATGGTCCAGCCCTCTAGACGCTGGGATAAGGGCCCAGAAGTGCCCTACTTCCTGGTGATGGCCTGCTGTCAGAAAGCCAGCTGTGCACGCTGCAGGTGGCAGCAGCCCAGAGAAGAGCAGAGAGGAAATGGGCCTGAGCCCCAGGTGATGAGCAGTGCCTCGAGAAAGACCAACAGGACGCAGGACCCCCGTCGACTCCATCCAATGCTAGGTACTGTCTACGTACTGGCGCTTCCGTGAGCTGCAGAGCCACTCCAGGTGCCAGCATGCAGACCTGGCGCTGCGGTTCTCCTGCTGCCTCTGACAGCTGTGCTAGCTAGGCTCACTAGTCCTCACAGTGCCCTATGTAATCCTGAAAAGTGGCTCAACACTGACACAAACACTACCGCACAGAGGACAGGCATGCACACCTGGGCGGGGGGCTCTGCCTTGTGGTGGGACTCCTTTCCGATCTACCTCTTGCCATTTCTTAACCAGGAAGCGTAACCTACAATGAAAGGGGACAAAACACATTTAAAACTGCAAAATGGAAATGAAAGGAGCAATGGAAACACTCCTAGACCTCGCAGCCCCTAAGCGATGCAGACTCCATGACGACCCAGGCTGGCTGCCACTCTGGCTGTGCTGCACACAGGATAAGTGCCTTCCCACACACTGGGTCCCCGGAGCCACCACAGCTCAGCTCTGCTCTCGGGGTCTAGGTCAAAACCATCTGTGGCACCAGGGACCAGGAAAAAGGAACCTTGCTGGCTTCATCTTACCATCGACAGCACCAGACAATGCCAGAGAGGCAAGGAGGCAGGGGCACAACGTGCAAGGAGTGGGTGCAGTCCTCAGGCCGCCACTCCAGACAAGACCCGCCGAGGTCCTACAGAGAAGGCAACCAGAGGACTGAGGTCCCATGGCCCAAGGCCCTGCAGGCAGCCTCAGAGTCTACCCACCTTCCTCTGCCAAGCACCATCCAAGATACCTCCTAGGGCAGAACATTCTCCTCACCCAGCACTATTCCAGACACCACCTGGAGCAGGGCCTTCTCCCCACCCAGCACTCTCCAAGAAACCTCCTGGAACAAGGCCTTCTCCTCCACCCAGCACTCTCCAAGAAACCTCCTGGAACAGGGCCTTCTCCTCCACCTAGCACTCTCCAAGACACCTCCTGGAACAGGGCCTTCTCCTCCACCCAGCACTCTCCAGGACACCTCCTGGAGAAGGGCCTTCTCCTCACCCAGCACTCTCCAAGACACCTCCTGGAGGAGGGCCTTCTCCTCACCCAGCACTCCCCAAGACACCCCTGGAGCAGGACCTTCTCCTTACCCAGCACTCTCCAAGACACCTACTGGAGCAGAGCCTTCTCCCCACCCAGCACTCTCCAAGACTCCTCCTGGAGCAGGACTTTCTCCTCCACCCAGCACTCTCCAAGACACCTCCTGGAGCAGGGACTTCTCCCCACCCAGCACTCTCCAAGACACCCCTAGAGCAGGACCTTATCCACCCAGCACTCTCCAAGACACCTCCTGGAGAAGGGCCTTCTCCTCACCCAGCACTCTCCAAGACACCTCCTGGAACAGGGCCTTCACCCACCCAGCATTCTCCAAGACACCTCTTGGAACAGGGCCTTCTCCTCCACCCAGCACTCGCCATGACACCTCCTGGAGAAGGGCCTTCTCCTCACCCAGCACTCTCCAAGATATCTCCTGGAACAAGGCCTTCTTCTCCACCCAGCACTCTCCAAGACACCTCCTGGAACAAGGCCTTCTCCTCCACCCAGCACTCTCCAAGACACCTCCTGGAGCAGGGCCTTCTCCTCACCCAGCACTCTCCAAGACACCTCCTGGAGCAGGGCCTTCTCCTCACCCAGCACTCCCCAAGACACCCCTGGAGCAGGACCTTCTCCTTACCCAGCACTCCCCAGGACACCTCCTGGAGCAGAGCCTTCTCCCCACCCAGCACTCTCCAAGACACCTCCTGGAGCAGAGCCTTCTCCGCACCCAGCACTCTCCAAGACACCTCCTGGAGCAGGACCTTCTCCTCCACCCAGCACTCTCCAAGACACCTCCTGGAGCAGGACCTTCTCCATCCAGCACTCTCCAAGACACCCCCTGGAGCAGGGCCTTCTCTCCACCCAGCACTCTCCAAGACACCTCCTGGAGCAGGGCCTTCTCCCCACCCACCACTCTCCAAGACACCCCTAGAGCAGGACCTTCTCCACCCAGCACTCTCCAAGACACCTCCTGGAGAAGGGCCTTCTCCTCACCCAGCACTCTCCAAGACACCTCCTGGAACAGGGCCTTCACCCACACAGCATTCTCCAAGACACCTCCTGGAACAGGGCCTTCTCCTCCACCCAGCACTCGCCATGACAACTCCTGGAGAAGGGCCTTCTCCTCACCCAGCACTCTCCTAGATATCTCCTGGAACAAGGCCTTCTTCTCCACCCAGCACTCTCCAAGACACCTCCTGGAACAAGGCCTTCTCCTCCACCCAGCACTCTCCAAGACACCTCCTGGACCAGGGCCTTCTCCCCACCCAGCACTCTCCAAGACACCTCCTGGAGCAGGGCCTTCTCCATCCAGCACTCTCCATGACACCTCCTGAAGCAGGGCCTTCTCCACACCCAGCACTCTCCAAGACACCTCCTGCAGCAGGACATTCTCCACCCAGCACTCTCTAAGACACCTCCTGGAACAGGGCCTTCCGCTTATCCAGCACTCTCCAGACACCTCCTGGAGCAGGGCCTTCTCCCCACCCAGCACTCTCCAAGACACCTCCTAGAGCAGGGCCTTGTCCTCCACCCAGCACTCTCCAAGACACCTCCTGGAGCAGGACCTTCTCCTCCACCCAGCACTCTCCATGACACCTACTGGAGCAGGGCCTACTATACCCAGCACTCTCCAAGACACCTCCTGTAGTAGGGCCTTCTCCTCCACCCAGCACTCTCCAAGACACCTCCTGGAGCAGGGCCTTCTCCTCACCCAGCACTCTCCAAGACACCCCTAGAGCAGGACCTTCTCCACCCAGCACTCTCCAAGACACCTCCTGGAACAGGGGCTTCCCCTCCACACAGCACTCTCCATGACACCTCCTGGAGAAGGGCCTTCTCCAAACCCAGCACTCTCCAAGACACCTCCTGGAACAGGGCCTTCTCCTCCACCCAGCACTCTCCAGGACACCTCCTGGAAAAGGGCCTTCTCCTCACCCAGCACTCTCCAAGACACCTCCTGGAGCAGGGCCTTCTCCTCACCCAGCACTCCCCAAGACACCCCTGGAGCAGGACCTTCTCCTTACCCAGCACTCTCCAAGACACCTCCTGGAGCAGGACCTTCTCCTCCACCCAGCACTCTCCAAGACACCTCCTGGAGCAGGGCCTTTTCCCCACCCAGCACTCTCCAAGACACCCCTAGAGCAGGACCTTATCCACCCAGCACTCTCCAAGACACCTCCTGGAGAAGGGCCTTCTCCTCACCCAGCACTCTCCAAGACACCTCCTGGAACAGGGCCTTCACCCACCCAGCATTCTCCAAGACACCTCTTGGAACAGGGCCTTCTCCTCCACCCAGCACTCGCCATGACACCTCCTGAACAGGGCCTTCTCCTCACCCAGCACTCGCCATGACACCTCCTGGAGCAGGGCCTTCTCCTCACCCAGCACTCCCCAAGACACCCCTGGAGCAGGACCTTCTCCTTACCCAGCACTCCCCAGGACACCTCCTGGAGCAGAGCCTTCTCCCCACCCAGCACTCTCCAAGACACCTCCTGGAGCAGAGCCTTCTCCGCACCCAGCACTCTCCAAGACACCTCCTGGAGCAGGACCTTCTCCTCCACCCAGCACTCTCCAAGACACCTCCTGGAGCAGGACCTTCTCCATCCAGCACTCTCCAAGACACCCCCTGGAGCAGGGCCTTCTCTCCACCCAGCACTCTCCAAGACACCTCCTGGAGCAGGGCCTTCTCCCCACCCACCACTCTCCAAGACACCCCTAGAGCAGGACCTTCTCCACCCAGCACTCTCCAAGACACCTCCTGGAGAAGGGCCTTCTCCTCACCCAGCATTCTCCAAGACACCTCCTGGAACAGGGCCTTCTCCTCCACCCAGCACTCGCCATGACAACTCCTGGAGAAGGGCCTTCTCCTCACCCAGCACTCTCCTAGATATCTCCTGGAACAAGGCCTTCTTCTCCACCCAGCACTCTCCAAGACACCTCCTGGAACAAGGCCTTCTCCTCCACCCAGCACTCTCCAAGACACCTCCTGGACCAGGGCCTTCTCCCCACCCAGCACTCTCCAAGACACCTCCTGGAGCAGGGCCTTCTCCATCCAGCACTCTCCATGACACCTCCTGAAGCAGGGCCTTCTCCACACCCAGCACTCTCCAAGACACCTCCTGCAGCAGGACATTCTCCACCCAGCACTCTCTAAGACACCTCCTGGAACAGGGCCTTCCGCTTATCCAGCACTCTCCAGACACCTCCTGGAGCAGGGCCTTCTCCCCACCCAGCACTCTCCAAGACACCTCCTAGAGCAGGGCCTTGTCCTCCACCCAGCACTCTCCAAGACACCTCCTGGAGCAGGACCTTCTCCTCCACCCAGCACTCTCCATGACACCTACTGGAGCAGGGCCTACTATACCCAGCACTCTCCAAGACACCTCCTGTAGTAGGGCCTTCTCCTCCACCCAGCACTCTCCAAGACACCTCCTGGAGCAGGGCCTTCTCCTCACCCAGCACTCTCCAAGACACCCCTAGAGCAGGACCTTCTCCACCCAGCACTCTCCAAGACACCTCCTGGAACAGGGGCTTCCCCTCCACACAGCACTCTCCATGACACCTCCTGGAGAAGGGCCTTCTCCAAACCCAGCACTCTCCAAGACACCTCCTGGAACAGGGCCTTCTCCTCCACCCAGCACTCTCCAGGACACCTCCTGGAAAAGGGCCTTCTCCTCACCCAGCACTCTCCAAGACACCTCCTGGAGCAGGGCCTTCTCCTCACCCAGCACTCCCCAAGACACCCCTGGAGCAGGACTTTCTCCTTACCCAGCACTCTCCAAGACACCTCCTGGAGCAGGACCTTCTCCTCCACCCAGCACTCTCCAAGACACCTCCTGGAGCAGGGCCTTTTCCCCACCCAGCACTCTCCAAGACACCCCTAGAGCAGGACCTTATCCACCCAGCACTCTCCAAGACACCTCCTGGAGAAGGGCCTTCTCCTCACCCAGCACTCTCCAAGACACCTCCTGGAACAGGGCCTTCACCCACCCAGCATTCTCCAAGACACCTCTTGGAACAGGGCCTTCTCCTCCACCCAGCACTCGCCATGACACCTCCTGAACAGGGCCTTCTCCTCACCCAGCACTCGCCATGACACCTCCTGGAGAAGGGCCTTCTCCTCACCCAGCACTCTCCAAGATATCTCCTGGAACAAGGCCTTCTTCTCCACCCAGCACTCTCCAAGACACCTCCTGGAACAAGGCCTTCTCCTCCACCCAGCACTCTCCAAGACACCTCCAGGAACAGGGCCTTCTCCCCACCCAGCACTCTCCAAGACACCTCCTGGAGCAGGGCCTTGTCTCCACCCAGCACTCTCCAAGACACCTCCTGGAGCAGGGCCTTCTCCCCACCCAGCACTCTCCAAGACACCTCCTGGAGCAGGGCCTTGTCTTCCACCCAGCACTCTCCAAGACACCTCCTGGAGCAGGGTCTTCTCCCCACCCAGCACTCTCCAAGACACCTCCTGGAGCAGGGCCTTGTCTCCACCCAGCACTCTCCAAGACACCTCCTGGAGCAGGGCCTTCTCCTCACCCAGCACTCTCCAAGACACCTCCTGCAGCAGGGCCTTCTCCCCACCCAGCACTCTCCAAGATATCTCCTGGAACAAGGTTTTCTCCTCCACCCAGCACTCTCCAAGACACCTCCTGGAGCAGGACCTTCTCCATCCAGCACTCTCCAAGACACCTCCTGGAACAGGGCCTTCTCCTCCACCCAGCACTCTCCAAGACACCTCCTGGACCAGGGCCTTCTCCCCACCCAGCACTCTCCAAGACACCTCCTGGAGCAGGGCCTTCTCCATCCAGCACTCTCCATGACACCTCCTGAAGCAGGGCCTTCTCCACACCCAGCACTCTCCAAGACACCTCCTGCAGCAGGACATTCTCCACCCAGCACTCTCTAAGACACCTCCTGGAACAGGGCCTTCCGCTTATCCAGCACTCTCCAGACACCTCCTGGAGCAGGGCCTTCTCCCCACCCAGCACTCTCCAAGACACCTCCTAGAGCAGGGCCTTCTCCCCACCCAGCACTCTCCAAGACACCTCCTGGAGCAGGACCTTCTCCTCCACCCAGCACTCTCCATGACACCTACTGGAGCAGGGCCTACTATACCCAGCACTCTCCAAGACACCTCCTGTAGTAGGGCCTTCTCCTCCACCCAGCACTCTCCAAGACACCTCCTGGAGCAGGGCCTTCTCCTCCACCCAGCACTCTCCAAGACACCTCCTGGAACAGGGCCTTCTCCCCACCCAGCACTCTCCAAGACACCCCTAGAGCAGGACCTTCTCCACCCAGCACTCTCCAAGACACCTCCTGGAGCAGGGCCTTCTCCCCACCCAGCACTCTCCAAGACACCTCCTGGAGAAGGGCCTTCTCCTCACCCAGCACTCTCCAAGACACCTCCTGGAGCAGGACCTTCTCCTCACCCAGCACTCTCCAAGACACCTCCTGGAGAAGGGCCTTATCCTCACCCAGCACTCTCCAAGACACCTCCTAGAGAAGGGCCTTCGCCTCACCCAGCACTCTCCAAGACACCTCCTGGAGCAGGGCCTTCTCCTCACCCAGCACTCTCCAAGACACCTCCTGGAGCAGGGCCTTCTCCATACCCAGCACTCTCCAAGACACCTCCTGGAGCAGGGCCTTCTCCTCCACCCAGCACTCTCCATGACACCTCCTGGAGCAGGGCCTCCTCCTCCACCCAGCACTCTCCAAGACACCTCCTGGAACAGGGCCTTCTCCCCACCTAGCACTCTCCAAGACACCTCCTAGAGCAGGGTCTTCTCCATCCAGCACTCTCCATGACACCTCCTAAAGCACGGCCTTCTCCTCACCCAGCACTCTCCAAGACACCTCCTAGAGCAGG
The DNA here is from genome assembly GCF_045843805.1 of Urocitellus parryii. NCBI lineage: Eukaryota > Metazoa > Chordata > Mammalia > Rodentia > Sciuridae > Urocitellus > Urocitellus parryii. The sequence continues at coordinate 226,319,220 of NC_135532.1, read as the reverse complement.
GTCTTCTCTCCACCCAGCACTCTCCAAGACACCTCCTGGAACAGGGCCTTCTCCTCACCCAGCACTCTCCAAGACACCTCCTGGAGCAGGGCCTTCTGCCCACCCAGCACTCTCCAAGACACCCCTAGAGCAGGACCTTCTCCACCCAGCACTCTCCAAGACACCTCCTGGAGCAGGGCCTTCTGCCCACCCAGCACTCTCCAAGACACCTCCTGGAGCAGGACCTTCTCCACCCAGCACTCTCCAAGACACCTCCTGGAGCAGGGCCTTCTCCCCACCCAGCACTCTCCAAGACACCTCCTGGAGCAGGGCCTTCTCCCCACCCAGCACTGTCCAAGACACCCCTAGAGCAGGACCTTCTCCTCACCAAGCACTCTCCAAGACACCTCCTGGAACAGGGCCTTCTCCTCACCCAGCACTCTCCAAGACACCTCCTGGAGCAGGGCCTTCTCCCCACCCAGCACTCTCCAAGACACCTCCTGGAGCAGGGCCTTCTCCTCACCCAGCACTCTCCAAGACACCCCTAGAGCAGGATCTTCTCCACCCAGCACTCTCCAAGACACCTCCTGGAGAAGGGCCTTCTCCTCACCCAGCACTCTCCAAGACACCTCCTGGAACAGAGCCTTCTCCTCCACCCAGCACTCTCCAAGACACCTCCTGGAACAAGGCCTTCTTCTCCACCCAGCACTCTCCAAGACACCTCCTGGAACAAGGCCTTCTCCTCCACCCAGCACTCTCCAAGACACCTCCTGAACAGGGCCTTATCCTCACCCAGCACTCTCCAAGACACCTCCTGGAACAGGGCCTCCTCCTCCACCCAGCACTCTCCAAGACACCTCCTGAACAGGGCCTTCTCCCCACCCAGCACTCTCCAAGACACCTACTGGAGCAGGGCCTTCTCCCCACCCAGCACTCTCCAAGACACCTCCTGGAGCAGGGCCTTCTCCTCACCCAGCACTCTCCAAGACACCTCCTGGAGCAGGACCTTCTCCACCCAGCACTCTCCAAGACACCTCCTGGAACAGGGCCTTCTCCCCACCCAGCACTCTCCAAGACGCCTCCTGGAGCAGGGCCTTCTCCCCACCCAGCACTCTCCAAGACACCTCCTGGAGCAGGGCCTTCTCCCCACCCAGCACTGTCCAAGACACCCCTAGAGCAGGACCTTCTCCTCACCCAGCACTCTCCAAGACACCTCCTGGAACAGGGCCTTCTCCTCACCCAGCACTCTCCAAGATACCTCCTGGAGCAGGGCCTTCTCCCCACCCAGCACTCTCCAAGACACCTCCTGGAGCAGGGCCTTCTCCCCACCCAGCACTCTCCAAGACACCTCCTGCAGCAGGACCTTCTCCACCCAGCACTCTAAAGACACCTCCTGGAGAAGGGCCTTCTCCTCACCCAGCACTCTCCAGGACACCTCCTGGAGCAGGGCCTTCTCCTCACCCAGCACTCTCCAAGACACCTCCTGAACAGGGCCTTCTTCTCCACCCAGCACTCTCCAAGACACCTCCTGGAACAAGGCCTTCTCCTCCACCCAGCACTCTCCAAGACACCTCCTGAACAGGGCCTTATCCTCACCCAGCACTCTCCAAGACACCTCCTGGAACAGGGCCTCCTCCTCCACCCAGCACTCTCCAAGACACCTCCTAGAGCAGGGCCTTCTCCCCACCCAGCACTCTCCAAGACACCTCCTGGAAGAGGGCCTTCTCCTCCACCCAGCACTCTCCAAGACACCTCCTGGAGCAGGGCCTTCTCCCCACCCAGCACTCTCCAAGACACCTCCTGGAGCAGGGCCTTCTCCTCACCCAGCACTCTCCAAGACACCCCTGGAGCAGGACCATCTCCACCCAGCACTCTCCAAGACACCTCCTGGAACAGGGCCTTCTCCCCACCCAGCACTCTCCATGACACCTCCTGGAGCAGGGCCTTCTCCCCACCCAGCACTGTCCAAGACACCCCTAGAGCAGGACCTTCTCCTCACCCAGCACTCTCCAAGACACCTCCTGGAACAGGGCCTTCTCCAACCAGTACTCTCCAAGACACCTCCTAGAGCAGGGTCTTCTCTCCACCCAGCACTCTCCAAGACACCTCCTGGAACAAGGCCTTCTCCTCACCCAGCACTCTCCAAGACACCTCCTGGAGCAGGGCATTCTCCCCACCCAGCACTCTCCAAGACGCCTCCTGGAGCAGGGCCTTCTCCCCACCCAGCACTCTCCAAGACACCTCCTGGAGCAGGGCCTTCTCCCCACCCAGCACTGTCCAAGACACCCCTAGAGCAGGACCTTCTCCCCACCCAGCACTCTCCAAGACACCTCCTGGAGCAGGGCCTTCTCCCCACCCAGCACTCTCCAAGACACCTCCTGCAGCAGGACCTTCTCCACCCAGCACTCTAAAGACACCTCCTGGAGAAGGGCCTTCTCCTCACCCAGCACTCTCCAGGACACCTCCTGGAGCAGGGCCTTCTCCTCACCCAGCACTCTCCAAGACACCTCCTGAACAGGGCCTTCTTCTCCACCCAGTACTCTCCAAGACACCTCCTGGAACAAGGCCTTCTCCTCCACCCAGCACTCTCCAAGACACCTCCTGAACAGGGCCTTATCCTCACCCAGCACTCTCCAAGACACCTCCTGGAACAGGGCCTCCTCCTCCACCCAGCACTCTCCAAGACACCTCCTGAACAGGGCCTTCTCCCCACCCAGCACTCTCCAAGACACCTCCTGGAACAGGGCCTTCTCCTCCACCCAGCACTCTCCAAGACACCTCCTGGAGCAGGGCCTTCTCCCCACCCAGCACTCTCCAAGACACCTCCTGGAGCAGGGCCTTCTCCTCACCCAGCACTCTCCAAGACACCTCCTGGAGCAGGACCTTCTCCACCCAGCACTCTCCAAGACACCTCCTGGAACAGGGCCTTCTCCCCACCCAGCACTCTCCAAGACACCTCCTGGAGCAGGGCCTTCTCCCCACCCAGCACTGTCCAAGACACCCCTAGAGCAGGACCTTCTCCTCACCCAGCACTCTCCAAGACACCTCCTGGAACAGGGCCTTCTCCAACCAGTACTCTCCAAGACACCTCCTAGAGCAGGGTCTTCTCTCCACCCAGCACTCTCCAAGACACCTCCTGGAACAGGGCCTTCTCCTCACCCAGCACTCTCCAAGACACCTCCTGGAGCAGGGCCTTCTCCTCACCCAGCACTCTCCAAGACACCTCCTGGAGCAGGGCCTTCTTCCCACCCAGCACTCTCCAAGACGCCTCCTGGAGCAGGGCCTTCTCCCCACCCAGCACTCTCCAAGACACCTCCTGGAGCAGGGCCTTCTCCCCACCCAGCACTGTCCAAGACACCCCTAGAGCAGGACCTTCTCCTCACCCAGCACTCTCCAAGACACCTCCTGGAGCAGGGCATTCTCTCCACCCAGCACTGTCCAAGACACCTCCTGGAGCAGGGCCTTCTCCTCACCCAGCACTCTCCAAGACACCTCCTGGAGCAGGGCCTTCTCCCCACCCAGCACTCTCCAAGACACCTCCTGGAACAGGGCCTTCTCCTCACGCAGCACTCTCCAAGACACCTCCTGGAGCAGGGCCTTCTCCTCACCCAGCACTCTCCAAGACACCTCCTGGAGCAGGGCCTTCTCCTCACCCAGCACTCTCCAAGACACCTCCTGGAGCAGGGCCTTCTCTCCACCCAGCACTCTCCAAGACACCTCCTGGAACAAGGCCTTCTCCTCACCCAGCACTCTCCAAGACACCTCCTGGAACAGGGCCTTCTCCTCACCCAGCACTCTCCAAGATACCTCCTGGAGCAGGGCCTTCTCCCCACCCAGCACTCTCCAAGACACCTCCTGGAGCAGGGCCTTCTCCCCACCCAGCACTCTCCAAGACACCTCCTGCAGCAGGACCTTCTCCACCCAGCACTCTAAAGACACCTCCTGGAGAAGGGCCTTCTCCTCACCCAGCACTCTCCAGGACACCTCCTGGAGCAGGGCCTTCTCCTCACCCAGCACTCTCCAAGACACCTCCTGAACAGGGCCTTCTTCTCCACCCAGCACTCTCCAAGACACCTCCTGGAACAAGGCCTTCTCCTCCACCCAGCACTCTCCAAGACACCTCCTGAACAGGGCCTTATCCTCACCCAGCACTCTCCAAGACACCTCCTGGAACAGGGCCTCCTCCTCCACCCAGCACTCTCCAAGACACCTCCTGAACAGGGCCTTCTCCCCACCCAGCACTCTCCAAGACACCTCCTGGAAGAGGGCCTTCTCCTCCACCCAGCACTCTCCAAGACACCTCCTGGAGCAGGGCCTTCTCCCCACCCAGCACTCTCCAAGACACCTCCTGGAGCAGGGCCTTCTCCTCACCCAGCACTCTCCAAGACACCCCTGGAGCAGGACCTTCTCCACCCAGCACTCTCCAAGACACCTCCTGGAACAGGGCCTTCTCCCCACCCAGCACTCTCCATGACACCTCCTGGAGCAGGGCCTTCTCCCCACCCAGCACTGTCCAAGACACCCCTAGAGCAGGACCTTCTCCTCACCCAGCACTCTCCAAGACACCTCCTGGAACAGGGCCTTCTCCAACCAGTACTCTCCAAGACACCTCCTAGAGCAGGGTCTTCTCTCCACCCAGCACTCTCCAAGACACCTCCTGGAACAGGGCCTTCTCCTCACCCAGCACTCTCCAAGACACCTCCTGGAGCAGGGCCTTCTCCTCACCCAGCACTCTCCAAGACGCCTCCTGGAGCAGGACCTTCTCCCCACCCAGCACTCTCCAAGACGCCTCCTGGAGCAGGGCCTTCTCCCCACCCAGCACTCTCCAAGACACCTCCTGGAACAGGGCCTTCTCCCCACCCAGCACTCTCCAAGACACCTCCTGGAGCAGGGCCTTCTCCCCACCCAGCACTCTCCAAGACACCTCCTGCAGCAGGACCTTCTCCACCCAGCACTCTCCAAGACACCTCCTGGAGAAGGGCCTTCTCTCACCCAGCACTCTCCAAGACACCTCCTGGAGCAGGGCCTTCTCCTCACCCAGCACTCTCCAAGACACCTCCTGGAACAGAGCCTTCTCCTCCACCCAGCACTCTCCAAGACTCCTCCTGGAGCAGGGCCTTCTCCCCACCCAGCACTCTCTAAGACACCTCCTGGAGCAGGGCCTTCTCCTCACCCAGCACTCTCCAAGACACCTCCTGGATCAGGGCCTTCTCCATACCCAGCACTCTCCAAGACACCTCCTGCAGCAGGGCCTTCTCCCCACCCAGCACTCTCCAAGATATCTCCTGGAACAAGGTTTTCTCCTCCACCCAGCACTCTCCAAGACACCTCCTGGAACAGGGCCTTCTCCTCCACCCAGCACTCTCCAAGACACCTCCTGGAGCAGGGCCTTCTCCCCACCCAGCACTCTCCAAGACATCTCCTGGAGCAGGGTCTTCTCCCCACCCAGCACTCTCCAAGACACCTCCTGGAGCAGGGCCTTCTCCCCACCCAGCACTCTCCAAGACACCTCCTGGAGCAGAGTCTCCTCCCCACCCAGCACTCTCCAAGACACCTCCTGGAGCAGGGCCTTCTCCCCACCCAGCACTCTCCAAGACACCTCCTGGAGCAGGACCTTCTCCACCCAGCACTCTCCAAGACACCTCCTGGAGCAGGGCCTTGTCCTCCACCCAGCACTCTCCAAGACACCTCCTGGAGCAGAGCCTCCTCCCCACCCAGCACTCTCCAAGACACCTCCTGGAGCAGGGCCTTGTCTTCCACCCAGCACTCTCCAAGACACCTCCTGGAGCAGGGCCTTCTCCCCACCCAGCACTCTCCAAGACATCTCCTGGAGCAGGGTCTTCTCCCCACCCAGCACTCTCCAAGACACCTCCTGAACAGGGCCTTCTCCCCACCCAGCACTCTCCAAGACACCTCCTGAACAGGGCCTCCTCCCCACCCAGCACTCTCCAAGACACCTCCTGGAGCAGGGCCTTCTCCCCACCCAGCACTCTCCAAGACACCTCCTGGAGCAGGGCCTTCTCCCCACAGATGAGATCTGTGGCCTGGAGAAGGCCCAGAGCAAAACCCCCTTAGTGCTCTCCTAGCTTTCCCCTGCCTGCTGGCCATTAAGCTCACTCTCTGCAGCACTCCAGATGGGCCCTAGCCTGGCCCTGGGAGTGCACTTCCATGGTCAAAAGGAGGCTTAGCAACTCAGCAATTTTAAAAATAAAAAAAATAAATTGAGTTTTTTCCAGTGTTAGCTCTGGAATGACTGAAATTCCCAAAAGCACTAGCCCCACATTCCTGCTCCAAAAATAAGCCCACTGCCAAAGGTAGAGGAGCCTGAAGAATGCTTTCCCAGGAAGACAGGGGTGACTGCGTCGTGGGGCAGAGCCTGGGCTGCCAGCGCCATGGTCAGGTGCCTGAAGTGGCTGCCAGCTTGGTGAGGGACAGACCTCTATGCACCCAACTGCTGGTCTGTGAAGTCTGACTGAAAAGAGTGAAGTCCACAAGGAGAAGGCAGTTTCTGATGTCGCCCTGTGTGCCTGCTGGCCGACAACCCTGTGTGACGCAGCGGGAGGGTGGGAAGTACCGCCTTTCAGCCTCCCTGCTGCAGAGGCACAGCCACACTCAACACCACACTGTGAAGACCAGCGTCCTTCATCTGAGGCCTCCAGGCCACCCCTCTCCTGAGAAAACACTGCCACATTCCACCTAGTAGCACATGTAGGGCGGGCTTACCTGAGAACCGCGATGACCACCCTGACAGCGGTGCGGAACCTCGTGAAAGGACGAGATGAGGCTCCCTTCTTATCTGCTTTGGAAGGGAACACCCCCAAGTGAGCAATCATGGAGAGTGTCTCCTGCTCTGAATCCTGGAACCCGCCGATCAACAGTAACAGATATTTCTTCTGATAAATCAGAGCTTTTCTGAAGCTCTCTGCTCTCAAATAATGCAGGTACAACTTCTCCATCTGAAGGAAAAACACAGCAGGCTCCTTCACAAGCAGCACAGAGACCTGCTGCCCCTCATGCAGCCCTCCATGGCTCCTCACACAGGACCAGACTCATCTCCTCAGCAAACTCTCATGAAGTCAGTCCTAGACACCCCGTGGTGCTCCATCAACCTGCCTACCAGACAAAACCTGGGCACACCGCCCCTCACAGCACCAGCAGCTGAGTCCCCATGAAGGACCCTGGAACTCCCACCTACGTAAGGGCCAAACTGGGCAAGGCGGGGGTTCACCATGGGTCTGCGGACAACCTGGCGGACAACTGCAGGGAACCAGGGGCTGCACACAGAGCTCTGTGCCCACACTGATAAGCAGCTTTTCCTCAGAGCCAGCCCACAGCTGGTGCCCCCCTCCTATAAGGGTGTGCATTTTGTGGACGTGCCGATAGCCACACACAGCAGATGAGACTTGCATGCTGTGTCCCTGCATTTGTCTGCAGCTGACCACTGACCAACACATGATCTAAAAGTGCCACAACACCCTGTACCCTGATTCCCACAGGGACATGGTCTCATTCTATGCCCCAGCACCCAGGTGTGCTTGGTCTTACTCTGTGCCCCAGCACCCAGGCGGGCTGGGTCTTACTCTGTGCCCCAACACCCAGGTAGGCTTGGTCTTACTCTGTGCCCCAGTACCCACATGGGCTTGGCCTTCCTCTATACCCCAACACCCAAATGGGCTTAATCTTACTTTGACACTGGAGATATTTGCTTCCTCGCTGGCATCCAGTGTGGGCCGACCAGGGTCTGAGTACCGTGGAACTGTCCTGTCGTGCTTCCAGGCAGACCTGCCCGACCTCTGTAACGAACCACAGCCTGGACCCTCTACAAAGCTCTTCTTTTTATTTCTGCAGTACTGGGGATTGAATGCTTGGTGCTCCACCCCCGAGCTACATTCCCACCCTGTTTTTCTTTTTACGTTTGAGGCAAGGTCTCACTAAGTTGCCAAGTCTCAAGCCCCCTGAGAGGCTGGAGCTGTTTTTCAGTAAGAACACCTTGAGAAGGATGACTAAGAGCAAACTGAGGCAGGAGATAGTGGCCAGGCCTCACCCCAGGGGAGAAGGTCGTGTGCCAACACCTGGCTTCTCCCAGGACTTCTGTAGGGGAGGCCCAGCATGGATGGGCGGGAGCTGTGCATGGGTCTCCCTGAGCCCAGGGTGCAACTGAGGCTGCACTGACCATGGACGGTACACCCCGGTACACCCCTGCTCCCCTCAAGCACTGTGTGGTGGCTTCTTACAGATAACACTGGGTGCTCAGGAGGCCAGGGCAGGAGGTAGAGACCAGCCTAGGCAGCAGAGCCCAACGCAGTCTCAAACCACCACCCAGGACAGGAAGGACAAAGACACAGGTCTGGGGTGGACACCTACGCTCAGGACACAGCCCTTCTGCGCGTGGTGCTTCAAGGTCCTCTCCAGCCGGGACACTACCCTGCGCAGCTCCGCCTCCTCCCGGGCCGCTGTGCTGAGGGCACTGGTGAGCGTGTTGTTGTCCTGTAGCAGCAGGTCCACCAGCTGGACTTGGAGCTTTGCTGCCGTTTTCTTCTTAAAAGGAGGAAATAAAGAGAGCATGCACGTGGTTCTGCTGCCGCTGGCTGTCTTCGGGGTTACAGGTCAAAGCTGGGAGTCTGACAGGAAGCTGTGCAGCTGGGTGCCGCTAACCCTTTACCAGGCAGGAAACACCAACTCTTCTACTCCCATCTTTTCCTCCTCAAGGAAGCAAACTTTCACAACACTGGACAGCATGAGTAACACAGGCCTGTTACAGTCACCTCTCCTATTGTTCTAGGAGCACCACAAACAGAGGTGGCACTCAAAGAGGTGACAAGGAGTACTGTGCTCATACTTGGGGTCAATGTGCAAGTCCTGTAAGATAGGCCCGTTACCTCCCAAATCACAGGGCACGTAGCAGAGCTCACCAGTGGCTGCCCCAGGACGTGTGGGGGTAGTGGCAGCCTCCTGACAGCAGGCAGTGCTGCACAACACTCTGGGGGGTGAGCCCAGGGCCCTCTGCCACTGGGCCACACCAGCCCCTTTCATCTACTTTGAGACAGGGTCTGCTAATGGAGGCCAGCCTACCACATGGCTGGGATAACAGACACAGCACCTGGCCACAAGACACTTCTGATTTCATAAACATCACACACTTGTCAGAGACCATGTCAGCAGCCAGCGATTTTTCCAAAGACTGCACATAGGGCACAGAACTTTCCAGGAGGAATTGGGTTTCATTTTTTGCTGTGGCCTTAGAAACAGTGAGTGGGCTGAGCATCCAGGAAGTGGAGAAGCCCATGCCCTGGCAGACCAGCCACTCCAGGGCCAGCTCAGGCCCCGCAGAGAGCACACCTGCACAGAGGGGTTCAGAGACCATGCAGCCTTCACTGGACTGCATGGCCAAGCCCCGAGGACTCTACAATATGGCCAAAGTAGAGGCACTGCATGAGGTCACGTGGGGCAGGACCCAGATGGCAAAGCCCCAACAGCAAGGGAGAGAGGAACCACCAACAACCCACAAAAGAACCCAGAGTGCTGCCACGACACCCTCTGGAGAACCTTGGCCCTTAGGTCAGGGCTGAGGGCGCAGGGTACCTGGGAGGAGGTGGGCGTGCTTAGTTCAGACTTCAGCCCCTGTAAAGTCTGCACTAAAGATGACACTGCCTTCTCGTTGGATACAGTCCAGTCGTGAATCGTCCTGTAAAGGTGAAAGGGCATTCACAAGGGCCACAAGTACCTCATGTGCTCTCCTCCTGGCTACCCAAGGACTCCCGCGTGAAGAGAGGCAAGGAAAGTGCAGCAGCCATCACCCTCAGCCCACACCCACACCCAGTAACTGCGATGCTTGGCCGCCCTCGGGCATGATAATCAGCTATCACCCGCTCCGGCCACCTCTCCATGACTTGGGGGCTGAGAAACCCTCTTCCAGGGTGGTAGAGGGGCACAGTCCCAGGCAGGTTGGCAGGGCCGGCAGGTGGACATGTCTGAGAGGCACAAAATCTCCAGCCCCACATCACTGAGTACCAGGCAGTGCCCAGGTGCCCACACGCCTCTGCTTTCTGCTGGACTTCTGGGCCAATTGTTAAAAATTCTGACCGAGAGGCTAGGAGTATGGCTCGGTGGTCTAGCGCTTGCCTGGCACATGTAGGGCACTGGGTTCAGTCCTCAGCATCACATAAAAATAAATCAATAAAACAGGGCAGGAGTTGTGGCTCAGCAGTAGCGTGCTTGTCTAGCACATGCAAGGCCCTGGGTTCGATCCTCAGCACCACATAAAAAATGAACAAAATGAAGGTATTTTGTCCAACTACAACTAAAAAAAAATATATATTTTTTAAAAATCAATAAAATAAAGGTAACATGTGCATCTACAGCTAAAAATGTATTTTAAAAAATCCTGTCCTAAATGAAACTGCTTAGAAATTATGTTGCTCTGTACACTGAACCCTACTAGTCAGGAGAACTCGACTAGCTGATTGTGTACGGGAGCGCCCGGCTCCCCCGACCCCAGTCCACACAGAACTTTCTCCGCACAGCTTCCTGGCACTGAGTCTGGCCTCAGTTGTCTGAGTGGTGGCCCTGGAGGCCTGGGGCGATGCAGCACAGCACCGCAACCCTGCACGAGCAGGGCAGGGGTGCCCAGGGCTCTCCAGGTAGTGTGGAGAACACACATCTGTGTGGAACTCGGAAGCCTGGTCAGATGCCCGGCGCGTCACAGGGTTTTCCTCCGATATGAGAAGGCAGAAGACAGGGTTTCATCGGGTCTTTCGGGGAAGCCCTGCCCACTGACTTGGGAAGGGAACAAGGGTGAGCCCACCACCACCAAGAGCTCAGAGCCTGATTGCTCCCAGCACCTAGGGCGAGTGGCAGGTGCGGGCGCTGTGCAGGGAGTCACCTGTCCACAGTGCGGCTGACGAAGCTGGCCAAGAGTCCAGCAGCACAGAGCAGCTGCTGGCGAATCCTCTCCAGCTCCTGCCGCTGGCCCTGCAGGAGGTCCAACTCCAGGGAGCCTGGGCGGGGGCCATCACCCTGGGGCGCCTCCTCCTCCTCCTCCTCCTCCTCCTCCTCGGCGGCGCGCAGCCCTCGCACCACCTGCTGCAGCTGCTCCATCTTGTGCGCGTCCCTCTGGCGCTGCAGTTGCAGCTCCCGCTGCCGGCAAGGGCCAGAAACAGAGAAGACCTGAGGTGAGTTTCCAAGACAAGGGCTGGGCCTGTGGCTGGGCCTCACTGGGGTCTGGCCCACCCGTCCTTAGCACCCTCCACCCTGCACAGGCCCAGGCCACACCCTGGAGCCCATCTTCACTCCTGAAGGCCACAGGGCTGACACCAGAGCCAGGCGAGCCCTCGAGGCCTGCTGGAGAGGAGCCTGTGGCGCAGACTCAGGCAGGACAAGCTTCACACACAACACACCCTCACACAGACATGGACAGGCCTGCGCCTGCACACACTGCAGCCCTGGGCCAGGTCCATGGTGGTCCTCTGGTCCCAAAGCCTCACCTCACCGAGCAACCACCTGCCCTCTTGGTGAGTTAATCTGCCCAGCACCCCCAGGTCCCAGAGGTGCAGGAGGAACACCTCCACACACACTGGAGCACCTTGCGGAGTACCCTGACCCCACAGGGCAAGACCAGGCACCTCAGAAAGGGCAGAGGGACACTCATGACACAGACAGGTCTCCTCACAAGAATCAAAAACATGGACAGGAAGAGCCGAGACTGAGACTGCTGGAGAAGAGCCCAGCCCAGGCCTGAGCCACACAGCTTGCAGGGTTGGGCTGGTGCAGGGGCTCCCCTTCTGATGTCCACTCAGTGCTCCAGCCACAGGGGTGACAGAAGAGGTGATTTTACCCATTTTCCATGTGAGGAAAGTAAAATTTATGACCACACAGGAGACTCAGTTAAGTACACCCAGAACAGGGCTCTGAACTTCAGGTTCACTGAAGCTGCAGGAAAACTCCAAGGGTCTGTCCCCACTGCACACACGTCTGGGCAGTCGGAGCCCAAGGAGAGGCCTCCTTGGCTTTTATGCAGAATCGTGGCGCTGCTCACTTCATGAAACACCCGAATGGAATGGGTGTGGCCTGGGACCTCTGGCAGCGAGGGGCAGAGACCCTGCAGCACCACAATGGTCAGACAGTCACTTCCCAGGTGCCAGCCGGCACGCTAGGGACATCAGTGCACACATAGTGGCCCAGGACCCTGCTGGCGGCACTACCCGATGTCTACACCTCCACAACATTCTTGCTTCTTTCCATGTGGTTGGTGATAAAACACAATCATTTAGGAAATTTTTTAAACAGAAAAAAAAATATATTAAGTGCCACTGACATGTGGGAAATGCGTCCACAAGAGCCTTGATGGCAGTAGATCACATCTCGTGGGACTCCATGCACAGGAGAACCCTGCAGAGGCAGGGCCACAGCAACAGGCAGGCCAGGCGTCCCGGGGCTGTGTGTGAGGGAGCTGAGCCAACACAGCCTTGGCCTGGGTGGAGAGAAGCTCCCAAACACTGCTGGGATCAACCCTCAACCACCAAACCATGCGACTAAAGTGGAAGAACCCATTGGTACCCGAATTCTATCTCACGAAGCTGCTGGGCACACCAAGCACCCTTCTGATAGGAACTCCTACAACCATCATCATATCACTTTAGGATCTGTTTATCCTTGAAACGTTTAGAAACCCAGAGTTTCACTTTAGGAAGCAGATGTCCCTTTCCTACTTCATGGCAGGCAAACCCTTGGAAGGACCAGGCCATTGGTTTTACCTGTGTGTTAATCACACACACACTCTTTCATAATTTCATAAAATACAAAAGCAAGCAGTGAAGATACTGTTTAAAAAGCCTTGAGTTGACATAAAATATATCTAAATATTAAAAGCCTTCAAAACCCACAAGAGAACACTTCTGAACCTGTCCCCTGAGGACACTGGGATTTCAAAGACATCACAAGGAAACTACATCCAGGAACCCTTATAACACAGCTCAGAAATTCCCATCAGAACACCTGCAAAACAAACTCAGAAGCCTGCAGCAAGAAGGGTCTGCCATGACCACATGGGGCTCATGCCAGGGACGAGAGGGCATCTCAGATGGAGGCCAAACACTTGGCACGTACACACCATCAGGGAAAAGGACCAGAGCCACAGATCTCAACTGACCCTGAAAAAACACAGACAAGAGCTTCCAAACACTGGGGAGAGCTACCAAAGACTGCTGCGAGGCTGCCTGACCAGAGGACGGTCCACACTGGAGCTTCAGAAGGCTCGGCTTTTTCTCCCCGTTTTTTGCAGCCCTGCAGATTGAACCTAGGGCTTACCACAACCAAGGAAATGGTTCTACCTCCAGGACATATCCTCAGCCCTTATTTTACTTTGAGACAGGGTCTGCCTAAGTTGCCAAGGCTCGCCCTGAACTTTGGATCCTCCTGTCTCAGCCTCCCAAGCCTCTGGGGTCACAGGTGTGGCCAAACCATACCCAGCCAGAAGGCCGTTTCTTGTTAAAACGTCAGCACTACACAAGCAACCCACAGACTGAATGCAATCCCTATTGTAACCCCATGGCCTTTGTGCAGAAATGAAACTCAAACTTCAGTCACATGGAATTGCAAGGAGCCCAAATGGCCAAAAACATCTTGAAAAGGAGATTCGCTGAAGGAATCACGCTTCCCAATTTCAAAGTTCTCTGCCAGGTTGGAGGAAGTTGCAGGATGAGGTGCTGGCAAGAGGACACTCGAACCCGAGGACAGAGGACAAAGGCCCAGGATGAGCCCCTTGAGGACTGTCCTACCCTTCACTGCTCAGGTTTTCTAAGAACTCACGAACGGCCGCAGACGGCTCTCACCAGCTTCTCCTTGTCTCTCTGCCACTTCTTCCACTCCTCGGCGTCTGCCTGGCTGGGCCTCGGCATCCTCCTCCTGGCTTCCTTGCGGGCTTCGTGCACTCTCCCTCGTGTGTGTAACTGCTCTAATTCTGCCTGCGGCCAAGCTGGCTTCTCCCTGCTGCTCTCCAGGCAGCATCTCAGCTCCTGGCTCTGGGTCTGCAGCGTGTCCACCGCCAACCTCAAGGTGGCACTTACCTCCTGCTGCTTCTGGAGCTGCACACGGTGCTCCTGGGCCTGGGCCTCCAGCTGCTGCTGGGTGTGCAGGGCCTGCTGCTGCACCCTGGCCAGCACGGCCTGGAGCTCCTGCACGCGGGCCTTCTCCTCCTTCAGCTTCCGCAGCAGGGTGTGCTGCATAGGTTTCTCCTGCGTGCTGCGGCTCAGCTGCTCCGTCAGGACCCGCTCATGCTGCAAGGCCTCCGACAGCTCCCGGGAGCGGCTCCTCTCTGCCTCTAGGCTCTCCTGGAGCTGGGATAGCTGGCTGCGCTCCTGGGCCAGCAAGGCTTCACAGCGCGAGTGCTCAATTTGCAGCTCCTGCTGCAGGTTGTCCTTGGCCATCCGCTCATGTTTCAATGCAATACACAGCTGATTATTTTGAGCATGTTGCTTCTCCAAAGATATTTTTAACTCCTGCATTGGTGAAAAAACAAGATGGGGAAAAGTAAATAATTGTGAGGAAAAGCATCTAAGTAATTTTCCCTGCCTAGCATCTGTTCATGAGCTGTGACCCAGCGGTTGGGCCTTTCCAAGTTTGTACACACAGGAAATCTTGCTTCTGTCGTCTGCGACAGGCGTGGAAGTGGCCTCGCGTCAACACACATACCCGCCCACACTCAGGAGACCCCTCTTCTGTCCTCAGAAAACCACGAAACCCAGGGCCCAAAGACACACATGTGCTGCGTACTGTGAACCAGGATTCTGAAAGGCAGGCCCCTGACCCACAGAGCTGACAGAGAACCCGCTCTGAGCAAGAGGTCACTGGTTAGGCCTACACAGGACAAAGAAGCTGCATTCCCACCAATGATCTGGGCCATGCAGAGACCACGCAGGCTGCGTGGACAGTCAGAGAGAAGACTCGCCCACCTTCCAGAGACGAACACTCAGGGACAGCAGGGACCACTGAGCAGAGCCATGTGCCTTCACAGGCTGCCCCTCCCCAGTGCAGTGGTTCTGTCACCGCAGAGTCGAACTGTGCCTAAAGACGCAGCCCGCTCTCACTGCCTCAAGCTCCCACCAACTGGGCACACTGCTGGGAAGGAGAGCCAGGCAGGCGGCAGGGGTGACGGTGGGGGTTGTCTCTGCATCCTGCTCCTGACCTCCCTCACTGGCTGGAAGCCTGGGCGCCCCTGTTGCCCAGTTACCTCCAGGGCCTTGGCACTCTGGCCCTCCCTCTGCAGGTGCTGCAGCTGCTGCTCCTCCTGCTGGGCCTGGAGGACACGCTCCTTCCCACGCTCACACTCCAGTTCCTCCAGTGCAGCCTTCAGGTCACTCTCCTTCCCGTCCAGCAGAGACCTATAAGGCGACAGCCGGGGGCACTGTGTGCACATCAGGAATGCTGACGGGAAGCAGCCTGCCACTCCCGCTCATCTGTGGGACTCCATCCCTCACTCCCAGACCCAAGCCCAAGGGTTCTCTGTAAGCCCCGCAGCAGATGGGGCTGAGGTGACCTGTGACCCAGCTGACAGTCAACAGAGGGGGCTGTTGGGGCATACCTCAGCTGGAGGGACTCCCGCTGCACCTCATCAAGGGACTCCAGCAGCCTCGCGTTCTCCGACTTCAAGTCCTGTGCTGCGCTCTGCTCCAGTGCTAGGAGTCTGCGGACATCACTTGCCGTCTCCTGCTCTTTGCTCAGGGTTCTCTGCAAGTCACTTGCTATGCACTTTTCCTGCTCAACCTTGTAGGCCAACAGCTCAACTGAGAGAGATCAAAACACAAGAGAGCGTTACTCAAAAAGAGTGCCAAGCGTGTGCGAGCAGGGCTGAGTCAGAGAACTGCTGAACGGGTGGCGGGGACGCACTCCCTCGGCCTGAGTCCATCCCTCCTAGGTGGGCTCTCCAGAAGTAACGACGTGCCCTCCAGGCCATCCCACAGGGCCAGCCAGTCCTGCCACATACGCCCGCAGGGACAAACCTGCGTGGCTTTGCAGGAGAATCTCCTGGAACCAATGGAAGAGATCACCCAGCTCCGCACAGACTCCTCTGGATAAGAGGAGGAGGAGACATGCCCCACCCATCCATGAGGTCAGTGCTTTCTATGCACCAAAGCCAGAAAAGGGTACATGAGAGAGAAAAACCACAGACCAGGGCCCTTGCAGACACAGGACGAGAGCAAGTACAGCCTAGAATGCACAACTGGGCAGAACCCAGCACAAGGCCATCTGCAGAATGCTCCTCACACTAAGGAGTGACCAGTACAAGAACGGACATTTACCCAGGTCTGACTTGCACAAAGGCCAGAAAGCAAGTGGGGAAAGAACCAAAAGCATCACTTACTCACAGCTGATGTAAGCAACTACAGAAAACTGCCAAAGAACTTAAATTGAAAGTGGAAACACATAACACTCCCAAGGCCTCCCACACGCTCACAGGAGCAGGGTTCTGCAGCCTGGGTGTCCCATGAGACCCCAGCACTCTGGCTGAGGGCCTAGCTGCCACTGTCCCGTACCCCACAGGAGCACACCCAGTGGGGGCCGTGAGGTTGGAGGCACAAGGCAGCAAGAGCAGTGACACCCACCCTGCCTGCGCAGCTGGTGCTCCCGCTGGCTCCCACGGGCCTCTGCACTGGTCAGCGCCGCACACAGCTGCTGCAGCTTCTCCTGGTTCTGCAGGTGAGTCAGACGCAGCTGGGCACGCAGGGCCTGGACCTCAGACAGCAGGCTACTCCTGTCCTGCAGGCGCTGGTGCTTCTGAGCCTTCTCCTGCAGGTCTCCCTATGAGAGAAGAGGCATGGTGTGAGGCACAGGACTGGCAGGCGCTAGGGAAGGAGGCAGAATTTGTGTATACTTGTCCCTCTGCAGCCCACCCTTGCAAGCTTAAGCTTCCAGCACTGTTGGGACAGGCTACGGACCCCAGGAGTGTGGTGGGTGCATGGGCCCCAGCACCCCCACGGCTCTAGGCCCAGGTGGAGCATTGGCCCCTGACCCTCAGCACCCCTCGCCTATCAGGCACAGCGGTGCAGCAGGCTCTGGTGCCCTGTAGCATCCTCGTCCTCTGGCCCCACGTGCAGAGTGCTGGGCAGCCCGGAGGCTGGTGTGCCAGGAGAGTGAGGTTCAGGAAGAAGCAGGGGTGCTGGCCAGAGCTCAGGAGTGAAAGCACACACGCTCCACTGCCTCTAACAGAGCCAGGGGCCTGGACTGAAAGGGTGCAGGTGCAGGGCTGCTGCTCACCTGCTCTCGCACAACCTTCTCCAGCCGCTCAAACAGGAAGCTGTAGTCCACTGGGTCTGGGCCGCTGGGCCTTGACTGCAGTTCCGCCTTCAGTTTCTCCCGCTCCCTCTCCAATGCCTCTTGCATGGCCTGCAGAAACCGGCCCCTCCAGTCGAGATGCATATCAGAAGACTCCTGTCAAGGAGAAGCAAAGTCCCATGCTGGGCTGGGAGTGGCAGAGTGATGGCCAATCATTGCCTGAGACCCCAGCTTCTGTCCTCAGCCCAGCAGAAAAAGCCTCCATGCTCTCACCAGTGGGTGCTATGAGTGCTCTCCCACACATATGCTGGACCCCCAGCCCCGCTGTGACCGCACTTGGAGGCATGGCCTCAATAAAGTTGAGTGGGGCCAGGGGTGGGGCCCTGCTCCAACAGGACTGTGGCTTTGTTTCTAAGAAGAGGATGAGATAACGAGTGCTCTCTCTCTCTCTACCATTGAGGACCCAGCAAAGAGGAGCCATCTGCAAACCAGGAGTCAGACCTCACCAGAGCCCAGCTGTGCTGGCTCCTGATCCCAGCCTCCAGTCTCCAGAGCGTCAGAAATGAACGTCTGTTGTTTAAGCCCCAGTCTGTGGTTCTACTATGGCAGCTGGGCAGGAGGAGGGCAAGAAAAAACACTCTGACAAGGAAAGGAGACCACGAGGGCCCAGGGTCACTCAGTGCCAGATGCGAATTACTGTCATAAGCAGAAACAGTGAAGTAAGACCGCGCGAAATGCTCACACATTGCTCTCCTCTTGGGCTGCTGCACCCTCAGGGCCTGGTCTAGAGAAGGCCAAGACTGTTATGGCTACCCTGCTGGCACCTGGCAGCCTCCAGGGGCCATGGCCAGGAGTGGGCACACTGCTGCTCGAGGACAGGGTAGCATGAGCCAAGTATAAGCAGTTCCCCAGGCACCTGTGGGAGGGTAGAGTCTGCACATGCTATCCAGGCCTACCAAGGGCCGTTAGTGGGGCCGGGCAGGCGGCACATCCATGGGCACCAGCAGCTCCCAGCACCAGGACGTGGCTCTTCCCTCCCTTGTGGCCCTTTCATCCAGTGGGAAAAGCAGGAGTCGGGGACTGAGAGCAAGAGACATCACGATGAGGATGGAGCATGGGGAGGGAAGTGTGGGGCCTGGTATGAAACTCAGAAGGGTCTTGGCATCCATTCTGTGTGCTGAGGCAGTCCCTGGGCACTGGGAGGGGCCAGGTCCAGGCGACAGCCTGGGATATAGCAGTGCAGGGTGAGGGTGGTAAGGACCAATGGGTCAGTCTGCCTGTCCCATGGCAGGCCCAGATATGCCTAGAGATCTCAGAGCCATGTGACCAGCTGGGCTTCCTTGGTCCTGCCTCCCCAGAGCCCCGCCTGCCTTCCACTGATCCTCCCACTTCCAGAGCTCATCAGCTAGGGGCGTGCACGGCTGTGCAGGGGTGCCGTACGGGGGTGTTCACCTGTCCTAGCCGTGCGACATAACCCCCATGTCTGTGCACAGCTCCCCTCAGACCTGGCTGTCACTCTAAGTCCTCAAGGTCCTTTGAAAAACAGATGTGAGATGCAAGTAAAATCGGATCTTTCTGGGGACAGAGTGGGGCTAGTGGCAGAGCACTTGCCCAGCGTGCCCAAGGCCCTGGGTTCTATCCCCAGCACCCCCCGAACCAAAAAAAAAAAAAAAAAAAGAAAAGAAAAAACAGACCCCTGTATTTCTCCCTCACTGAGCCAGCGATTCCATACCTTCTCTCCTCTCTCTGGGGCCCCCTCCAGCAGGCCCTGTCCCTCACCGGAGAAGTAATCCAGGGAGGCCCAGGGCTCACCCTTGCTCAGAGTGCTGGGGAGGCCTCGGCTCTCCGATAACGCCAGGATCTGGTGGCTCTCGTCACACACCATCTGCAGCAAAGCCTGCAGGGGAAAACACATGAGGAAGGGGAAACGGCCCGCAGCCACTGCCACACGCAGCCACCATCCAGAGTGCGCTGCAGGGCAGGAGGACGCTGCCTGCACAGTGGTGGTGCCCGCTAAGGCAGCACACAGATAGCCACCAGCTGTCTTCACCACGGGCTTCAGACTTCCCTTCCCAGCTGCTGGAGGACACCTGCTCCCTCTCTCCTTCCTCCCAGGAACACCATCTTCCCTCCAAGCTGGGGCCCAGCACCTCCCCAGCTCTGAGACACTTTGAGGAAGCTGCTCCAGGGCCCAAGTGCGTAGCCAGGCTGCCAGGGGAGCATCCGTGGCTTCCCCACACCACTGCGTCTGGGCAAACCACAGGAGTGCCAAGTGGGGAAGAGCAACACTAAGACGCTGAGCGGTGAGTGCGACCCGGCCACCCACAGCAGAGCCGGCCGCGATGCTAAGGACACGACCAAGACAGGATGACTGACATGGGCTGGAAACCCACCGGGCTGACGTGAAAGACAACTTTAAAACAACGTTTCTGGACGCATGAGGGAGAAGAAACACACTGTCTCCGATGCTAAGTAGGTGCACACCGAGGCCCTGCCCGGAGGAAGGGTGGGCCAGGTGGGTGCCACTGGGAGGCAGAACCCACCCACCACCTCCATCCACACAGGGCCCAGAGACAGTTTCCCTGGCTACAGACAGCGGGCCCCTTTCTACTTTGTAAGTACGCCATTTCTGGATTTTGTAACAAAAAGAAACATGTTTTAAAAGCACCCCTTGGACAGAAAACTCACAACCCACAGCCCTCTAGGTACAGCTTCCCAGCCAGGGAGGGCTGTGTCTCTGCAGCCCTGGGTTTTCTGTGAGAAAGCCTTCTCCACATGGACAAGGCCCAGGCCCAGGTAGTGGCGCACCAACAGCACCGGGACGCTGGTGGCTCGGCCCAGGGCTCTATCACCACGGCTTCCGGGAGCCAAGCCTCTGCTCTCGGGCCCTGGGGTTCTGTCGAGGAGAAACCTCCAAGTGTGTCCCACCTGCATGTGGCCTGCCACCCTGTCCAGAGGTCCTCACTGGCTTCCCTAAGCCACAGCTCTTCCTGGTGTCGCCTCACCTCAGGCTGCTTATCCACCCTGCATTCAAGGGCTCTCTGGGGATCTCCCATCGCAAGCCCAGCCTTCCACAGCCTCTTGGGGTAGAGCTACTCTAATAGCGACCACAAGTGACCACCCAAAGGGGCTACCCCAGGGAGCACAGGGACTACGGGGGACATGCAACGGACACAGGAACCACACAGGGAGACCACCCAAGGTGGCAGGCGTGCTCCCACGATGCACTGTGGCACCCAGGCAGGAGCGTCGCCCCTGGGGCTGCCCCGTGGCCCTCACCTACACATAGCATGGCCCTGGTACTCTACACTCCAGAAGGCATCTAAAACAACCCAGGGAGACAATGCACTTGGAGCAATTTAAGAAATCTACAAGAATCACATTTAGGCTTTAAGTTCTGACTCAAATAACCATAGCCCTTGGCCTCACTGCAGCCTCTTGATGGCTCCCTCAAGACTTCCCTGAAGTTCTTGCTTTTTTTTGTTAATTACTAAACTTAAGTATGAAGAATTTTCATTAACAACCTAATTTACTCCTTAAAATTTGGGAATTATACCTGAATTCCACCAGAGATCTGCCTCCAAAACCAAACCAAACACACACTATCATTTCCACCCAATCAGCCACAAACAATGATAAATAAATGCAAGAAGAGGACTCTCCCTGTCTCTTAGGACTAACACACATGCACTTGACCCCCACGAAGTGCTGGTCCCTACCTTCATGTGCAGGGGGTGGACCTCCTTCTCCTTCATCACTCCGGGTGGTTGTTGTGACCCTCTGGAGATGAGAGCAGGAGTCGCAGGACCAGCAGTGGGGACCTCGGGTCTTCCCAATTCTGGGCTCAGCATCATTCCAAAGCCCAGGCTGCCACCTAGAGCACCACATGGTGAGACCGGGCCACAGAGCCCACCTCCAGCTGCACCACAGCTCCATGAGTGGAGGAGAGCTGAGGAGCACCAGGCAAGGCAGTAGAAACCTCATCAGGTCAGGGAAGGCCACCCTGCACGCCTGGAGGAAAGCCTTGGGGACACCGCGCTCCTAAGCATAGAGGGCATGCACCCCTCACTGAGCTGACAACCTCCCCAAGCCGGCACGCTAGCGGCTGCACACATGAGCCTGTGCTCTACAGGCTCAAGGAAGGGAGCAAGAGTGGCAGGGAACAGAGGCGAGCGGGCAGCAGCTGGGCAGGCAGCAGACACGTGGTCCGGAAAAGGCCCGCATGCCTGATGAGAGTGCCCAAACATAGCTGAGACAGGGCCCCAGGTCCTCTGACAGGAGGGGGCTTGGAACCTTCCCAGGCGTGCAGCCCCATCTGATCCTCAGGCCCCCGGCAGGCAGGGCAGTGAGGAGGTGGCACCTTCAGAGCACCCAGTTCCAGACCCCAGCAGAAAGTGAGACGTCCAGAGACAAGGCCTCATTGGAAGATGGGCCAGTCCAGGTCCTCAGACCCAGAAAAGAGCATGCTGGGAAGAAACTGGATGTGCAGCCAACAGAAGACAATGCAGGAAAAGCAGCTACCACCTCCAGGGAAACAAGACGAGGCCTGCTGCTACAAGGCCAAGACACAAGGGTACAGGACGGAGCACCCAGACCGGCCTCTCAGGAATCCAAAGTGGGAGAACAGAGACACACTAGCACCAAAGTTAAGAAACTCCACAAAAATGTGGAGACGAGGACAAGGAGAAAAACTAAATTAAAGAAATCAGAAAATCAGAGCAGGGGGGTCTAATGCTTCATTTGCAAAAGCTACAGAAAGAAGAGAGAAGGCCACAGGATAAATGATTAGAAGGAATAAGAGGAAGCTCTTGAGGCTAGCAGCTGCATGCCGTCCCAACTAGGCAGCCCTGTAGGTCCCTGGTGTCACTGAGGGTGTGTGGAGCTGCAGGACAGAGTGGGTAGCATTCCAAGTCCAAGCACACATGACTCCCAACCCAGGAGTCTGAACCAAGGCAAACTCCAATGAGACAGACACAGGGACAGAGAGTCTCAAGAAGCCTCCCAGCACACGCTCCCAGAGCTCTGGGAAGCTGCTTCATTCCAGCACAACACCATTAAGGAAGGAAGGGGCTGGCCAGGCATTAGAGGTGCTCGGGGGCTCAGGGGACACACAGCTGAGGCACGTGGGTGGCCCAGCAGCGGGTGTGCGGCAGAACAGGAATAGAGGAAATGTATGCTAGGGACACTCGGCAGGGACACTGGCACAGGCACTCAGAGCTGGGCAAGACTGCACCACTGCTATGAATGTCATGTGAAGTGGCAAAGGTGACTAGAAACAAGCAAACGTTTGTTCCCAGAGTAGAATGTCGAGCGTCCCCAGAGAACAGGGACCCAAAGTCAGGGCAGACAGGACAGCAACAGCAAAAAGCTACTTCATTAGCATTCAGCAAGTGCTAAATTCCCAATGAACTATATTTCACCAGGATCTCATTCTCAAAAACCAATGGAAGAGGCAATGATGAATCAAAAAACCAAAAAACAAAACCTTGATGGCTAACTTGAAGAGAGACACCCTTACAGGAGAAACTGTCAAGTCAGATGAAGACGTTTGGCAGCCACAGTGCTGAGGCCAGTGTGCGAGGGCCCAATCTGGGGATTGAAGTCTGCAGCCCTCCCACAGGACCCCACCCTGGGAAGCACAAGGAAAACCTGGCGACTGCCCCACAGCCCAGGGTTCCTGCGGTGAAGACCCAGGAGGACACAGCAGCCCATACACCCTGGGAACAGCCGGACACAGGTGTGCCAAGGAGCAGCTCAGAGCCGCACCACTGCCCTTCCCCAGCTTCAGGAGGCAGAGCCAGTGGTGCTGGCTGCTCTGCCCTAGCTGACCTCCCCATGTCTGCCCGCCTGCGGGGGCTGCCACCAGGACATCAGCAAGGTCAAGGGGCCAGCTCTAATGCCGAGTGAGGCATGGAGCTATCTAAGAGATGCACTGCCGGTGCAGAGTGCAGCCAGCAGCAGGTCTGTAGCTCACCAGTGGCCAGGGGTGTGAGGATGGGCGGCCTGGGGTATGCCTGAGCCCTACTCCCTCTAAGAGGGAGAGCAAAGCAAGCCAAGACTCACTGTGTTCACTTCCGTCACAGTCCCCTGCCAACCCCAGAGGAGACGATCTTCGTGTGTCTTGAGAATTAGAAGCAGTTGCGATAAAGTCCTCGACGTCCTTCTCCTGCAGACAGACAGACAGACTCTGAGAAGCTACAGAGCAGCAGCTGCACTGCTCCACTCACCAGCCGACCTCCTCTGGGCCTCTAATCCCCTCACACCCACCGAGGCCAGTGCCTCCTCTGAGCTGCATCCCCAGCCCTGGTGAAGTTCTGTGGAGAGGCAGGGTCTCGCTAAGTCGCCCAGGCTGGCACCATCCTCCTGTCAGCCTCCCAAGCAGCAGCAATCACAGGTGTGGGCCCCACACCTGGCTTGGATGGAAGCTTCTAGGGCCAGAATTGCCATGTTCCCAATCAAACAGCATGTGCCAGCATTCAGAATGGGAGCCCACTGGGCCCCAGGATCCACTACTGACTCAAACGTGCCTATGGTACTTCAGTAGTCTCTAGCAAATATTTCAGATTTTTAATTTTTTGTGTGAAATGATAGTATATGGATACTTCAGATAACACATATCCCCCAAATTATCTTTATTTTAACTTAAGATACAAAAATCCCAAAGTAGTTGTCAGGAAAAACATCATCTAATTAAAAAATGATACATTGTTCTTAAAATTAACTTGCATAGGGCTGGGGTTGTGGTTCAGTGATAGAGCGCTTGCTTGCTTAGCATATGTGAGGCCCTGGGTTCGATCCCCAGCACCACATAAAAAGTACTAAATAAGGGTACTGTGTCTATCTACCACTAGAAAAAAATGTTTAAAAAAATTAACTAGCACATGTACAACCTGTGAGATGTGAAATATTACTGAAAATAAATCTAAAACCATTCTGGTCAAGAATCCTCATGTCAATCAGGCCAGCAGATGGGTTTGTGACTCTGCTGCAGGACGCTGCCATCAGCTGACACACCAGGCAGGTTGCTGAGGCAGCTCATGTTGGAAACGCCTGAGTGACCTAGGGGTCCTGCCACCACAGGCGCAAGGCCCCTGCACAGGCAGGTGAGCCAACAATGGCGCTGCTGTGATACATCCCCATGGGAACCCTGAGTGGGGCAGAGCAGGGAGGCACCTACCGCAGCTGTGCTCTCCATGGGGTGGTGGTGGTGGTGGTCAGCTGGAAGGGCTCCTGCCCACTGCAGGGCTGGTCCTGCTGCTGAGCCGCCCGGGTAACAATGCAGCTCCGACATGTCGGCCTGCAGCAGCGAGTCTGCCCCGGGCTGGGGGGAGGCCATGACACTGGGCAGGCTCAGAGCGCCTGAGCAGGGTGTCGGGGGGAAGCTGGGCTGGGGGTCCAGGGTCGCATCCTTCCGGAGGACCTCAGGAGAGCTCCAGGAGGACAGGTCCAGCACCCCTAGAGGGTCCTTCTCAGGCTCAGCCTCCTTGGCATGGCAGGACTCGCTGGGATCACTGGTCCGTGAGGAAAGGGGCTCGTCCTGTGCCTCGTCCTGTGCCTCTGTGTCAGGCATTTCCATCCTGACCAAGGAATCCCGACCTTTAGTATTGCCAATTAGACCCCACGGGGTCGTGGGGAGAGCAAATGTATCGACAGGAGGCGAGGCGTCTGCCTCTTCTCCATCGCAGGAACTCTCACTGGAGCCGTTTTCTGACAGGCTGGCCACTGCCGAGGGCTGCTGGGGCTCAGGGCCCCCCATGTCCATGTCCTGGAAGGCCATGGAGTGTACTAGCCGGTTTAGTTTTTTCTGAAGTTGTTTCACCTGAGCTATGAGGTTGAATTTCTGCAGCTGACAATCTTCCAGTCGCTTGTTCTTACCCTGCAGGTAAGGCGAATATGCACACAGTAAACCCAGGGCACCTCACAGCACCGTCTGGTGCCTGCAGCCCATTCAGGGACTTCCTGGCCCGTGTGCGGGGAGAACCCAAGAAGGCCCTCTGCCTCCCAGTTGCTTAAGATTTCAAGCTTGACTTAGTGAAAACAAAAAAAAAAAAAAGAATCGAGGCTTAAAGGTCTTGGGCCTGGAGAACAACTGCCACAACCATCTCCATGGTCACTGGCTGGCACAGCCTCTGCACATGTGACCAGAAAGGGCTGGAGACCCAGGTAGCAGCCCTGCGAGCAGCAGCTGTCTGCAGGTGGTCTCCTGGTCAACCCACGCCTTCTAAGGACAACAAACACACGGGCTGCAGGGCCGAGTGCTCTGAAAACCTGCAGGTGTCTCTCCCGAGGGCTGTGACAGGCTCACTCATCCTCTCTGAGGCACAGCCCAGGCTCACTGTGGAATCAGTGAGCATGGTGCATGTGGCCCAGGCAGGAGGGGCCATGTCGGCTGCACCACCATTCACATAAGCCAGGGCAAGGGGACTTTGGTACCCACGCACACCAGCCCATCTGGGAAGACCCGAGCAGAACCGCCACGGAGGCAAGCGTGGCTGAGCAGTCAGGTGACCGGCAGTGAGGATGAGATGGGGAATGGCTGGCCCAGCAGGGCCACAGGGCACATCCCCCCAGGAGGCAGGCACTGACAGACACCAATGAAAAACGTGTGGAGCATATGTGGCAGAGGAGCATGGCTACGTGCCCCCTCGCTCAGTCAGAACCCTGGCGTGGCCTAAGGCTGCTGAGGAGCAAACTCCCAGGGAAAATGTAAGCCAACTCTCCTGGAAGGAAAAAAAAACAGCAGTCAAGACCTAAACCCTAAAGCATTTCAATGTCGGACTGACACTTGGGGCACAATGGTCTGGAGCAGTGTGAAGCCGGGCAACGTGGTCCTCACAAAACCCCTAGCTGCTCAGACCAGGGCAAACATGTCCAAAGCCGGTCTTCAGTGCAGTTGGCGGAGACCTCACGATGGACAAGGCACACCGTCACGGCTGGGCAGATGCATCCAGAACCTGCTGCTGTATGTGGCCACGAGCCTTCACTACCATGAGTTCCACACACTGTGCCCAGCCTCCCAGGATGCACAGCTGTGCACCTGCAGTCCCCAAGCCCGCATACCCACGTCCCAATCCATAATATGCTTTCGCACACCTTTGTCCTTTCTGAAATGGATGTGTGCCCCGTGTGCATCCCTCCCTGACCCCAGACACACCACATACCTATTACCCCACCATGGTTGAGCCTTTCCACCTCCTTCCCTCCCTGGAGAAACAGGCCATGCACCATGTGACACGCACACACCTTCACATCTCACACGGGTTGCCCAGGCACCTGCACCCCAGCCCCACCCTCACGGCCACCTGCATACCTGCATCCCTGCTGGCACCCTGCCAACATCCTCTGGGCTCAAGCACATGCCCTCTTTCACCAAGAGTAGCTCTGCCTCCAGCTGTCTCTGGCAGACTGTGAGCAACGACACTGCACTTTCCGGTTTGTGGAAACCAGTGTCCTTCAGTGTCACCAAGACTTTGGCAGGCTGCAGATCATCCTTGACAGGAAATAGCAGGAGGCACATGCGGTCAGAGCTGAGTGAAGCAGAAGTCTGGATACTATAAGCTGTGCTGAAGACTGCCCAGGCTGGAGCCTTGTTAGGCAGAAGGGACCTCATGAGGAATGCACCTTGCCTCTGCTCCATGCCCACAAAGTCAGAGTGCCAGGTTGAGGACCCAAGGCTGGGGGCATCCCTCCCATCAAGGCGGCTCACAGCACAGGGTGGCTGGAGGCATCTGGATCAGAAACTGCTCTGCCTGGGCATGTGAGGGGCAGTGTGCAGCTAAACCCTGATGTCCTCTACTCAAAAGCAAACAGGAATATTTTAAGAAGAAAAAGTCACATAGGGCTTTGTGTTCCAAAATGAAATGAGCTTAAAATATTGTATGCAGGAAATGCTTGTATAGCCATTTGGTTAGATGAGAGGGAATCAATGCCAGTGATCCCCACATGTAACCCCTGAAGCACTTGAGGGGTTCCAGTAATAACAAGTCTGACACGGTACCAAAGAGTGAGGCCCAGCCTGACTCCTGTGTAGGTCCCACATGGGCCTGGCCCAGCCAGTGCTCCACGCTCCCTCCTCTACCCTGCCAGGAGCCACCAACGGCAAATGTAGCCCCACTGTCCAGCACAAGAGAAGTCATCCAAGTTGCGAGATGAAAAGTAGAAGAACAAACTCAATCCAACGCTCCAGCCCAGCCCAGCTGCCCCTGCCGCATGCAGCCCCAGCTCCTCAGGTGCGGAAGCTGGGCATCCGTGGCCAGCAGGGATCAAGGCCTACCTGTGGGCCTTGGCCGTGGGGGCCTCCGCTCCCCTGCTCCAGCCAGTCATCACACACAGCCTCTGCGTCCACATAGGCCTGCTGCTTGCCCAGCTCCGCCTGGCACCTCAGAAACCGGTGGCTCAGCGCCTGCAGCTGGCGGCTGAGGCGGACACACTGCACTCGTAACCGCTGGAGCTCAGGAGGCTCCTCCGGGGCAGCCCGAGGCTGCTGTTCAAGGGCGCAGCGGAAGCAGGCCAAGGCCAGCAGGACGGCCTCCAGCTCCGCGGAGTGTGCTGCTCTGCTCCTGTTCAGAGCACCGATTTCTGAATCTCTCTGCACAAGTGTGGCCTCCCTTGCCTTCAGGAGGGCCTCGAGCTCCTGGACCCGGGAAGCCATGCCCTGGACCTCAGCCTCCCTCAGGGCCACACTGTGTCCCAGTTCAGCCAGTTGCCGGGCAGCGGCCTCCTCTGCTGCTCGCAGGCGCTGCTGTAGGGCCTCCAGGGCCTCGCTATGTCCACGTGCCTGGTCGGCCAACAGCTGGCCCAGGGCCTCCTTGGCAGCACGTGCGGCCTCGAGCTCAGCCTGCAGCACCTGCCCTCCGGGGCCTGGGGCCTGGGAACAGAGAAGCTCACTGTGCAGGCTGCCCACCTGACTGTCACTGAGCTCATGGACCACGGGCCCCATAAGGGACAGCTCACTCTGCAGCTTCTCAATGACCTCATGCAGCTGTTCAATTTCTTCTGCTTTATCCTTTTGTAACCGTTCCTGGTTCTCTTGCAAATTTTCAATAATGGCTTTCAGCTCTTCAACCTCAGAACTTCTGCTGTACTCAACCTGAAGAGAAAACATGTTTCAGAGGCCATTACCAAAGGAACCGCCCTGGACCTCCTCTTTCAACACATCAGCCTGAACCCACTCAGCAGGTAAGAGAGGTCAGACAGCTCAAGGCATGGCACAGTGACAGGAGCAAGGTCACAGGAGGAGGGTGTACAGCTTCCCCACCTTCTGACTCCCGGGATCTGCCTGGCCTGGCCCCTTTCCAAGACACTATAAAACAATGCTTTTGCCACCTTTAAGTGCTAACATTTAGATACTTTGTTTCATTTTCCTGAAAGGGCCTTTAGGTTCTAGGTGTTACCCCAGCAATAGAGTAAGAGTGAAGAAAACTGGCCAGAGGGTCCGCCATCACCCAAGGGCTGAAAGCCACACAGCCCTGCCACCCAGAGGGTAAGCTCGCTGGAAGAGACCAGGGCCTGCTGTCCTCATGACACGGAGCAGGGTAAGGGCCCACGCTCCAGCTGCTGCCAGTGCTGGCTTGGCCAAGTGCTAGAAGAGCTTTCTAACCTATTCTCAACAGTTCTATGGTACAAAATATCATAACTGTGATAAAGGTGATAGGGAGATAAAGGTGGGAACATTGCAACTTGGACCTTATTTTCTCTCCAAACTTATAAAAATAGTGACTGGAAAATCAGGACTAAAATCTATGTCAATATGGCTCTAAACTCCGTTTTCTTAAATCAATGGTAGTGACTGAAACAGAAAGCTTCTACCCAATTAGTGTTCTATAACAATTTTCAAACAATTTGTTATGGTCTGTCTAATGTACTGCTTTCCAAAACAGCTGAGGGCTTACAGCATTGCTTAGCTTCACTGGAGCTCCCTCCCAGTGGCTTCAACCAAAACACCATGCAGCCCCCACACAGAAATAAGACCCCAGTGCTCTTCTGGTCCCCTTCAGGATGCTCTTAGCTGTTCCTGGCACTCACTCACCAGATACAAAAGCCACGCTGCATGCTTAGCAAGACACACGTAGATAATGGCCACTCCTCCTGCCCTTTAGCTCTTTGCACACCATTCACCATCTGTTGCACACATGGGGGGCTTGAGGACAGTTGTGACTGTGCAACCTCTGCTTACTCACCAATTGCTCCAACTACACTGGGGTACAGTGGCGTGCAACACAGATACCACACTCAGGTGATTCTGAAGTGAAGCACCAAAGTCTGCCCTTGGTCCCCCAGACACAAGGCAAGACGTGGGGAAAGGCTACGGTGCCAAAAGAAAGGCAAAGACAGCTTCAGGCTGAGCTGAAGGTGGACGCCACTGCAAGATCACATGTTGGACAGCCCTGTACATGCTGTGGCTACGCCCTGGGGGTCCTTGGGAGAGCTGGCACTGGTAGGGGTTACCAAGGGCCAGGGAGGGCTGGAATATGGATTGGGAGGGCAGAGTGGGGAAAGGGCTGCTAAGATCCATCTCATGAGACCTGACAGGAGATTGGGGACGGGACGGGGGGTGGGGGTAGGGGGCTCAGCGATGGCAGAGGCCACTGGATGGCAGGTTTTTGGCTCTGAGACTTTGCCCTCAGGTGACATAGGCAGACCAGGCCCAGGAGGAGGACACAAGGCAGTCAGGCTACAGAGGGAGGAGTGTCCCCAGGAGATAGAAGCAGGGAGTGAGACCCCCAAGTTCCACGTCAGTTCCACATAACAAGCCCATGCCATCACTGGGGCCAGGGTGGTCACTGTCCCTATAAATAAGACAGTGCAGCTCAGAGGCTAGCCCAGCCTCAGCACTCCAGAAGCCAGAGTCCCCATCACCTGCACAATGTCAAGGATGTCAATCCAAATCATTTAAGATACCCAGCGGTGAACCAGGAACATGTGGCCAAATCTGAAGAGCAGACAAGAAGTAGCCACCCCACCGCTGCAATGGCCACCAGTGGAGGGCATCTCCGCTGAAAACTCACGTGGAAAGACAGGAACCAGACAGAAAACTGAACACACTGGAGAATGAGCACTGCTGACTCCAGACATCACGTGTCACCTCCCATCACTGTCATGACACCTGCACCACCCAGAGGATAGAGTGCTCTGGCTCGTGGCCTCACAGGCCTCCATCCATGGTTGTGAGGCCCCATGACAGCACAGTGTGTCGTGGTGGGAGCCAATGGAGGAGGAGGCTTGTTCCCTTTGACCAGAAAGCCAGAGCAAGCAGGTCGGTCCCAACATGCCCTCAGGGGCACAGCCCAGGGACCTTACTTCCTCCCACGGGGACCCACCTCCAGGGGCTCCACCACCTCCCAACACCACCATCCAGGGTGGGGGAAGTTCCAGATCCAAACAGCAGCACTGGCCGTAAAACTACCGCCACAGGCACAGTGGCACCGCCAGCTCGGGTTTGAGAAGGGGCGAGAACAGCTCCGAGAGCAGACTCTCAGCACACGCCAGCACAATGAGGCAGATGTGGCCAAAAAGTAAAAAGCATATCAAAACCTGAACACAAAGAAACACTGCGAAACTCCCAAAAGAAAACAGAACACTTTATGCCCTGGGGTTAGGCAAAAACCCTCAGAGACAACTCCAAAAGCATGAAATATTCAATACAGTGGGCTTCATCAGAACCAAGTTTTGCTTATGAAGTACATGTTAAGAGAAGGAAGATACAAGAATGGAAAAAATATTGACAAAGAACGTATCAAAAAAAATTGTGCTCAGAATTCCCAAAGCTCAACAGGAATAAACTTTTAAAAAATTAACCAAAAATTAGAACAGATAATTCCCCGTGATATGAGTGGCAAATATACACATAAAAAGATACTCAGGACCAACTCCTTAAGGGGATGCCAATTAAACAAGGGTACAACTGTCACATTTCTTAGGATGGACAAGACTGACCACCATGAGCAAAGGGGACACGGCAGTTGGGAGGACAGCTATGGGAGGGAGGATGCGGCTCACAAGTTCTCTTCAGGTAAGACATTTTCCTAACGAATGGATTGGCTACAAAACTATAGACATTTAACCAAAAGAAATAAAAACTTATTTTCTCATAAAAACCTCCATATGAATCTTCACAGCAGCTTGATCGTGTTTGATAAAACCAAAAAACAATCCAAGTTTGAAAAACAAAAAACAACCCAACAAGAGCAAATGAAAACCATGGCAGTACATCCCCAGAGCGCTGCTCAGCAGCAGGGGCTCCCTGATCCACAGGGTGCGCTGCTCAGCAGCAGGGGACTCCTTCATGCACCAGGCCTCAGCAGCAGGAGACTTCCTGATCCACAGGGCGGGGCTCAGCAGCAGGGGAATCCCTGTTCCCCAGGACACTCCGGAGGTTCCAATGGTGCATAGAGCAACAGGCTTAAGACTCAAACATATCATGCCAAGGGAGCAGACTCCAAATTTTGGAAAAATCAAAACTGCAGTATAAGAGGCTGGGGATATGACTCAGTTGGCAGAGTGCTGGCCTTGCATGCACAAGGCCCTGGGTTCAATCCCCAGCACCACAAAAAAAAAACAAAAAACAAAACAACAACAACAAAAAAAAAAAAAAAAAAAAAAAACTGCAGCATAATAAGAGCCGCCACATCTTGGATCAAGGACAAGTAAGTGGTAGCAACATTGTCAAGGGCCGGGAACAGTGTGTGGCGACCACAAAGGGTTATCATAGGGGAAATATTTGAAGTGACAGTGGTCACTTGTGGTCACTGCAGGGGGATCACCAGTTTGGTGATAAAACTCTTTCTTAAAATAAAAAATTGAAAGGGCTGGGGAGGTAACTCGGTGGTAGTTGTGCCCCTGGGTGCAATCCCCAATATAAAAAAGTATTAATTAATTAATTAATGCTTTAAAGACATTCCTCAAGGTAATGCAAGAGGATGTTTTCAAATTTTGCCAACAAATACAGTTTTAATAAAAAACTGCCCACAAAACTCTTTACCTTAATGCCCTAGCCATCACTATACCATTCTCCAAAGTTAGCAAAACAAAGTCTCACAAATGCAGGAGCCAGGGGCTGCAAGCCCAGCATAGGACCCGCCTTGCTGGGAGCATCACCTCCGTAACAAAGCCGACAGAGAGACCTGCTCCTGAACCCTGACCTCACAGGCACAACAGACCATCCTAACTAAGCAGGCCTGTAGTTTAAATTTTGACAATCGGAAATCCCACTAGAAACTGTTCTGCTCACTCTGTCTGTTGAAATGGCGCGTGTTTGGCTTTCCGGATTCCATCCCTGCGCTTCCCAGGCCACACACTTCAAAGGGTCTCAAAGAACAGGGGAGGCCTTTTCCCTGCTCTGCCAGGGGAGAGGCTCCCTGGGAGGGCGGCTCAGCAAACACCTTCAACTCACAGCACGTCACTGTGGAGAGGCGACTGAGGGGGCCAGGCAGGCCCGCATTTCTCCCACACCAGCAGCTCATGGTGAAACAGTGTTGCTGGTACCACGGGACAACCCCAAACAAGGTACGTCAGAGTCACCCCTGAGATTGCAAAAGGTTCCCTCCCACACCAATCCCATCATGGAGGCTGCGTCCCTCTCCACTGGGCCGATGTACCAACAAGCTCTTCCCATGAAGAAGTGGGAAGGGTCTGTGCTAAGGCCTAACTGAGGGTGGGTTTCCTTCCCAGCCACCACAGGGACGAAGCCCTGCTGCAACTCGACCCCAACAAGACCCTCTGGAGAATCAGGACACAGGGCTGGAGGGCTGCCGGCCCTCTGCCCTGGCTCAGAGACAGCTGCGGCCACGCGCGCCGGGCCACATGGAGCCAGAGCCGTCTGCCCGCTCAGGCGCCCGTCTGTGTTGGAGGGAAGGCTGGAGTGGGGCGGTGTCCTGCTCGGGCAGCACCAGCTCAGGCCTCCCGCAGGCCCCTGTGGCCTACCTTGATACCGGCACTCTCCTCGTCAAGCCCCCGGGTGCTGGTGGCCACAGGGTCGCTCTGCACATCTAGTTTTAACTTCAGATGTAGTATTTCTTCATTTTTACTCACTAGGTCATCTTTCATCTTTTCTAGTTGTTCTTTTAAGTCCAAAACCTTGCATTAAAACCAAAAAGTATTAAAAATCATCTAATTTTCTAGCTGACTTAATAATTAATCAAAATAGCTCTGAAAATTTTAGAAATATAAAAATTTATCACATAAAAGTGACAGAATTACAAAGGAGATAGCACACATTGGACACATATCTTTTGACAAAGCCAAATATGGGCACTGCTGCTGCCTGCACCACACTTGCCTGGCTCTCGTGCTGAAGCAGGGCCCTCTGCAGCGCCTCTGACAGGACCTCCGGGCCTTCCCGGGGGCTGCCCCTTGGAGGCATGGGACACCTGCCCTCGGGGGTCCTAGACTGCGGCAGCGGCACCAGTATCACGTCACTCCTCTGCTGTTCCTTTACTGCCTCTTCTTCCTATTTAAGAAAGAGATGGAAATTTATTTTAGGCAGACACTTATGGAATCAGGGACCTCACTCTGCTGCCTCTATTACATAGAACATCCTGAGATATCCTAAAGCAATGGGGGCCCTGCACTCACCTGTGCCCAGGGGCTCCAGACCACAGACACTAAACAGAACCCATCTGAGCTCCTGCTGAGACCCCCCAACGCTGGAGAGAGCCACAGGAGCACCATGATCCCACTGGGAGAGACCTTGGTGATCACTTGACAAGGCACAAAAACAGTCACTAGGCTATCTCCAATTCCAAAACACTAGAAAAAAAACTGGCAAGAGGAAGGGTATGGCTCACAGCACCTTCAACACATTTTAAGTGGGGGAAACAGCACACACAGGTGGGCAAGAAACTAGCATACCAAGTTGTACAGGTGGTTGGACCTGGGGTGGGGGAAGCCATTTCTTCACTCCCAGCACTAACGAGCTCAGTGAAAGTCTGCTGAGTGAATGAACAAAGGGACAAAGCAGCCTGAGGGACCCGGCAGGGACATATAGGAAGTGCTGGATCAGGGAAGGATCTCCTGTGGGGCAAGGCTAAGCAGGACCACCAGGAAACAAAGGTGCTGAGGTGTCCTTCCCAGGGTGGTGAAACCAGGGCACCCTGTCCTTGGGGGCTCAGTCCCTCCCACCAGCACTCACAAGAACCAGGCAAGGCTGATGAAAACTGAGTCACCCTTGAACAAAATTCAGTCTGACTCTCAAGTTAGGCTGTTCTTTGGGCCTCATTTTTTAAGGGACGTTTTAACTTCCAGTGATATGAACTAAAAGTCAGAAGTTCAATTTCCACCAACCAAATGGTCAAAGGAAACAGCGCCACTTCCTGGGCAGTTAGAAGCTCAGGCCGCAATAAAGTGGGCAAGAGGTGAGCAACTAAGTCAGCAATGACTAACCAATTAGTGAGCAACTAAGCCAGCAAGAGATGAGCAACTAAGTCAGCAATGACTAAGCAATTAAGTGAGCAACTAGGACAGCAAGAAGTGACCAACTAAGTCAGCAAGGTATGAGCAACTAAGCGAGCAACTAAATCAGCAACTAAGTGAGCGACTAAGTCGGCAGGAAGTGAGCAAGACGTGAACCACTAAGCGGGCCACTGAGGACTCGTGGTGCACTGGCCCCTGGCAGGTGGAGTATTGGACAGAGTGGGAGTCAGGTGCTGCCCCTTGTACACCCCAGCCATCCACTGCACTCCTAGGATGCAGTTGCTTTACTTGTAGTTTTTTCACCATCTTTTTCTGTTTTTCCAGTTCTTCCTGGAGCTGGGCCACCTGTCTTTTGGTGTTGGCGTTTGTCTCCTCCAGATGTTTAATTTCTTCTTCCTGGATTAACACTTGCCTATCTGCCAACTCTTTCTTTATAACCAACTCATTAAATCCATCCGATTTTTCTCTCAACTTTTCTTGCAATAGTTCAATCTAAAACACAAAAAAGCATGAGAAATAAAACAGACTGCTGAACAACAACCTCTCTTCCAAACAAAGAAAGCCCACAACACAAGTGACAGAAGTTTCTCCAGACCTCAGTTGCACAATGAAACCCACACAAGAATGAGACACAGGTGTTTCAGGAAGGGCATCCTCTCCTAACAAGAAGATCCATAAAAGCAATAATGTAAGACAAGACAAGTTAGTAAACTAAAACTTTCTTTGACAGAAAGGAATAGATTACTATTCGGCAACAAAAAGACCCCTTGAGGATGCAACCACTTGGGTGGCCCTCCAGAGAACAAGGGGGGAAAGCCAGTCCCCAGTGGCAGCATCCAAGACTCCACTACAGAATGCTCCAGAGACAGGGCGGGTCCGTGCTGCCAGGGGCACAGGGTACTGCAGGGCACATGGCTGTTCCACCGCAGCCCTGTCGGGTTCTGCAGGATGCCACCATGGAACAGGGTTCTCTCTGAGCCTTACTTCTTACCACCACACAGAACCCACCATCTCCTCAAAGTAAGTTGAATTTTAAAGAAGAATCAGGAAATCACCTAGAGCCAGCTCAGACAGGAGGGTGCAGATAGTCACAGACCTGAGCAAAAGCCAAGAAAGCACCAAGACACAGGGCGGTGCATGTGGCCCCTGCTGGCCACACAGGTGAGGGAGCCGCAGCCAGCAGGGGGCATCAGCTGTGTAGAAGGGACGGGGCACAGGCGGCGCTGCCATCCTACCTCCTCATCCAGCTGTGCACACTGACGTCCCTGAGCACATGGAGGGCAAAAATGTAAAGAGAGACAAAGCTTAGAAACACTCTAGAGATGGGCTCCCCAGAAGGCAGGGCAAACGGCAGCTTACCCACCTGACTGTCAAAGGGGCCCAGGGGCCGCAGCCTGGCCACCTGGCGGAGCTGCCCCTCCAGCCTCTGGATTTCCTGCTGGAACTCTTCACGCTCATGCTCACGCTCAGCAGCCTGCTCCTGCAAGGACCACCCCAGGAGACCTTGGCAGCTGGGCGAGGATGGCTGCCCTGCTGCACACGCCCACCCACCCAGTAATATGGGGTACTCCTGGGCACAGCCCCTCTCATCCTGGTCCTTTTGTAAAAGGAGTAAGGTGAAGAGGAGCACCCCTCTAGCTGAAATGTGAAGGTGGCCTTTGAAACACTTGACACCATTGTAAGGGGCAGATGGAAGCCAGTCAGGAGCAGGCAGCCAGGGTCCAGAGATGGCCCTGGGCTCCCTGCAGGGGAAGGCAAGGTATACAGATACCTCCTGAGATGGCAGGCTCTTCCCTCAGAATCATCATCACAAAACACTGACAGGACCCAAGAGCCCATGGAGTCGGCCACACAGCCATCTGCCTTCACGGGGGAGCACTGGATGCCAACCTACAGGGTCCTGTGGCAGAAGCCACTTGCTGTGAGGACCTAGCTAGGGGAATATGGTTCACTGCCCAGGCTGCTTACGTCCATGAACTGCCGCTGGCTACGCAGCTGCTTGTCCAGGGCAGCCAGCTGCTGCTTCAGGGCCATAGCCTCCTCCTCGGCCTGCCGGGCACAGCCACGGTGCTGCGAGAGCTGCTCCTCCAGCTCCAACTCTAACAGCCGGACCTGGGAGAGCAAGGCTGCGCGGTCCTTCTCTGCCTGCTCCCTGGCCTCCACCTGCTCCCTGGTTAGAGATTCCACTTCTTTCTTCAGTGCTAAAGAAGCCAAAAAAGAGACACCAAGGAGCCCCCTGAGGGCACAGACTGTGCAGAGCAAGGCCCAGGCAGCAGGCGCCTCCTGCTGATGACAACATGTGGCAGGCCTTGACACGGCTGTTCACGGCTGCCCAGGAAGGAGCAGTGGCCAGGGGTAGGGCCACAGCATGAGCCTGTGAATCTCCCAAACCCGACGCCCGTGGAGGTGGGTGGGCCTCGTCCCCTTCCTGAAATCTTTCTCTCCCATAGGGATGTGACACTGCCGAGGCAGAAGCCACGGTGAGAATGAACGTCACCCCAAGGACAGCACAGCCCATCGCACTCTGAGCTCTCACCCTAACATACCCATGACTTGGCAAGACACCCTCTAAAACAGAGATAAACCACCTCTGTAAGTAAAAATTACATGTCTTCAATGAAAACTGGCTAAAATAAAAAGCTTTAAAAGCCTGAGAACACACCCTGGTGCCTCAGGGAGGTAGGGGCCAACTTCCTGGGAATCCTGTCTGTACTTTCAGTTCTCCAAGGTGGAAAACAGAGCATGAGCTGGAGCCTGGCCCACAGGTGCAACTTGGTGCCTGCCCAGAGGCAGCACCGCTGGAAACCACCTGGATGGGCCACCAGAGGTGCCAGAGACCTGCCCACAGCAGTGCCAGGGCTGTGACTTGTCTTAGAGGAAAGCCATCAAGCAACTGATAAATCAAAAGCCACGGCTTGAACGTCTGCCCTCTTCAAAACTCAGGGTGAAATGTAACTGCCAACACGACAGTTTGGGGGAGGCCTCTAAGAGGGGCGGGCCTCAAGGGTTCCAACCCCACAGGCGGACTCAGTGCCTCCACGGAAGGGCTTTCAGGGGACCTTCTCTTAGCCTTCCACTTTCTGCCTTGACCTTCTCTTAGCCTTCCACTTTCTGCCTCTTCTCACAGGAGAAGGCAATGGCTTTCCAGGCCTGCCAACACCTTTTCCTCGGATTCCCCAGCCTTCAGATCTGTGAGAGACCAGTTTCTATTAGTTACAAATTACACAGCCCCAAGTGCTTAGTGATAGCAACGTAAAACAGACTAGAACACTGGGTACAAAGCCTACACCCACAGATTGAAACCAGAGATTAATAAACATCTCGAGGGCCTGGGATTGTGGCTCAGTGGTAGAGCACTTGCCTAGCATGGGTGAGGCACTGGGTTCAATCCTCTGCAGTACATTAAAAATAAACAAACAAACAAACAAACAAACAAATGGCTAAACTTAAAAAAATAAAACAAAAACAAACATCTTGAAAAGGGGGCTGGCTTCAAGGCACAGTGGGCATACCTATAATCCCAATCACTCAGAAGGCTAAGGCAGGAGGATGGAAAATTCCAGGCCAGCCTCAGCAACTTAGTGAGATACTGCTAAAAATTTCATAGAAAGGACTGGGGATGTAGCTTAGTGGCAAGAGAGCACCCAGCCCCTGAGGTGGGGGTAGGGGCAGCTCAATCTCCAATACCTGAAGAAAAACAAAAGGGGACTTGCTGGTGGTGGACCCCGACTTCCTCCCCAAAACTGAAAGAGCAAGCATAACAAGCACTCTTACTGACATTTCACCAGTTTTGAAAGCTGTCAATCTTTAACGACACACTATCATCACCACCAAGGTAACATTCTCAAAGTCTCATGCTGGTAAGTAAGCAATTACAGTACCTTAGACATGCTATTGTGACCATGTCATCCACCAGGCCTGGGCCCGACCAGCCCCAACACGAGCACCTTCAGGGCCAGTGCTGGAGGAAGGGACACAGGCCCAGCCCCTCTGCTGGGGATCTCCCAGGAGGCTGGGAGCAGGACCCACCCACCAAAACCGTACCTGCCCCGGAGCCCAGCACACACATCAGCACAGCGTAGCTTAGTGGCTGCAGCAGCTTCGAGGAGTGCCTGCACTGGGCAGGAACTTTCAACAGAACGACCGGCAGCTGCCGTGAGTAAGTGCTGAAGATCACGTGTCATTTGATTTAATAGTCTGCCACAAAAGCTCCAAGATACTCTCCCTCTGTAGTAAATAATCCACCAAATTTGATGCAAACGTAGGTACAGCACGCAGCGATCATGCTTGTTTTTACAAACCTGGGTTCTCGGGCGCTGCAATGACCGCAGTGCCTGCAAAGGGAGATGCAGAGCATCACAGAGGTGGGGCAGAAAACCTGCCTGAAGGGCAGGAGAAACAGGCAGGCCAGCAGATCATCCAGGACACCACACTGCCCTCCTGCAGCCCTGGGGGTCGGGGCTGAGTGAGGAGCACAGATCAGTAAGAGACGCATTTAAGACAAAAGAACAAAGAACAGCTGAAATAGAGTCGAAGTAACATATACAAAGGGGGGAAATCAGTTTAACTCCAGAAGTTCATAGTAAGAAGTGGAAATGGGCAAAGTATCAGAGGGAGAACAAGAGCCAATAAGCAGGAGATGTTGAGCAATGACCAGTGAGGACCGTGAGCCTCACACTGCATGGACAAAGGGACTCCCGCACAACACTCTGGGCTGAGGGCCCCGAGGGAACTCAAAAGCCAAAGGATAACAGATGTGGGCAGACACCATGGGAGAGGCAAGGAGAATCCCCAGGTCCTCCGGAACTCAAGGAGGAGAAACAGCAAAGCTAAGGGCAAGCCCAGGGAAACAGGACAGAGAACAAAATGGAATGACAAAGCCAAAAGCTGGTCTGTGCTGGCCTCAAACTTGCAACCCTCCTGCCTTGGCCTCCCAAATCTCTGGGATTATAGGTATGCACCAATGCACCCAATAAGCTAGTGGTTCTTTAAAAAAGAAAAAGAAATTTAAATGAAAATTCATAGAAAATGGGTTGGATAGTGCATGTAACAAATAAGGGTCTCACACCAGGTACAGGTTTCAAGGACACCCCCCCAGCAAGGTCACTCCAACAGGCAATAGAACAGCAGAGGGGCCCCGCCAAGGTGGCCACATGGACAGATGTGGACATTTGTGAGACAGACAGACCCTGAGCACGTGGGACAGTGAGAGAACAGGTCAAGGGGGCCCACAGGGCGAGCCCCTCATATCCTGGGAAAGCCCGGGTGTCAGCAAGGAGCTGGCTCTGAAGAAGCCGCACTGTTCCACAAACACACCTCTTGAGCTTCTCATGTTCTGACTATTTTCATTTTAATTTTTTAAGGCTAAAACGTCTAAAAGTCACTCCTGTCAAAACAACACTTCCCAAGTCGGGGTTGGTGTGACTGTGAGTAGCTCACCTTTCAGGAGCTTCAACCTGCTGCCCAGAGACATCCTCACCTCCCAGGGGCACAGCACCAGCCGGGAGTTCACTGCCTCGGGACCTTCAGCCTGAGTGGGTGCTCCCACCACCCTGCTACCCTTCCGCTGCCAGTGCCTGCTGAGCTGTACTCCTGGACTCCTCAGAAGAGCCCCCACGCTCCAGGTCTCATCTCCAGAAGTGCCACACTTCCTGGAATCTGGGCTCAGCTTCCAAACCCATATCCCTACCTGCTTCTCTTGTTTCCGCCTCAGCAGCCCAAGCTTCCCTCTGGCTCCACAAGATGGAGCGCTCCTCCTGCAGGGCTGCCTTCTCCTGGGCGGCCTGGTCCAGCTGCCGCCCCAGGCTCTCCAGCTCCAGGACCAGCTGCTGCTCCGACTCCTCCTTACGGCCCAGTGCCTCCTGCAGATCTGCTTTCTCCACTTTGAACCCTTCCAGGAGGCCTGAGGAGAGACCAACTGAGGCAAGTGTGCTCGGGGCAGGGGCACATGCACCAAGGCGCCCACCCAGGACACGGCATGTGAGCTGGGAAGCAGGCAGAGGCCCACCCCAGAAGGAGGAGAGGCCTCCATGTACAGCTAGACCTGAGAAGCATGCCTGTCGGCACCCCACCCAGCAGAGGGGCAGCTGGGAGAGGAGGGCCGCGGCAGAGCATGGTACTGCCAGGAGTGTGCAGCGCAGAGTAGGAGAGCTCAGCACCAAGTGCCAAGCCACAGCTCCAAAGGCCCTCAGTCTTCAAAGAGCCCCGCCAGCATCATGGGTGCCCAAACCACTGCGTTGGGGCCACACGCCCCTGTCTCCTCAAGAAACACCCACTGGTGCTCCAAAGCGGATTTACTTGAGTTATACACGTTGCTCTTTAAAATGCTACTCCTGGCCAAACGCAGTGGCACACACCTATAAACCCGGCTACTGGAAAGGCTGAGGATCAGGGATATGGCTCAGAGGTATATGGCTCAGAGGTTGGGGATATAGGCTCTGAGTTCAGTCCCCAGTTGTTAAAAAAAAAAAAAAAAAAAATCTCCCTAGCGACTTCTACAGCAAAGCTGTGCCTACCTCTGTGACAGGGCCACACCCAGGCCAGGGACCCAGCAGCCACACTCACCCTCAGCCCTGTGCAACTCCAGTGCCAGCTCGGCCCTGGCCGCCCGCTGCTCCTTCAGGCACTCCAACAGCTCCTGGTGCTTCTGCAGGACCTGTGCCGTCTCCTCGTTCTTATGGTTGAATTCCTTCTCAAAGCGAGAATGAATCTGAC
This sequence comes from Urocitellus parryii, assembly GCF_045843805.1. NCBI lineage: Eukaryota > Metazoa > Chordata > Mammalia > Rodentia > Sciuridae > Urocitellus > Urocitellus parryii. The sequence continues at coordinate 226,277,850 of NC_135532.1, read as the reverse complement.
GAGCTTCCTCCAGCTGCTGAAACATATTTGAGGTTCAGAGCTGCATATCAGAAACAACCAAAGCTCATATCCACACCAGCAGGAATCTGCTTCCATCCCAGGCCTCCGGCAGGGCCAGTGCAGGACAAGGCACCAGGTGCATCCCTGCGCCTCCTGACACCCAGGGCCATGTCACCAGGGTGGTATCCCACATGGCTGATGTCTCCCCAGCACGTGTGTCCAGTCTAGGGCTTCTGGGCCATCTGTAGGCTGAGGGGCCCAGTGGATCTCTGAACTCAGGATGCCTAAGGCCAGCTGCCACCTACAGACAGCCCTCAGTCTCCCCATCAGTTAACACAGCTCTAGCTGCTTCTGGGCCTACGGATATCCACTGGCCTCTAAGCAGATCTTTTGGTTCTTCCTTGAAAATGGCCCAGGGGTGGCGACGTCTCCGACATCCAGCACCCGCTCTGCTGTCGTCACTTCCTCCCCTTCCTGCAGCCAAGCCCCACTCACCCACAAGCACATGGTGCCCAGCAGGAGGCCCCATCTGGCCCAACCCTGCTCCCAGCCTCCTGTCCCCCATTCCTGCCCAGGCGACACATGGCTACTCTGAAGTTCCGCTGAGGACCCCGAGAAAGAGTTCCCCCACTCTCTCTTGGCAACCCCCCATGTTCCCACCCTGAAAAAGCATATTCTCTGCTGGGCGGGCTCCTAATGAAGACCACGGCTCACCCTGGAGCAAGCGGGCTCTCTTTTGACCCGGTCACACGTGGGACAGCAGAAGGATCTACTTGTCAGAGACTAGCCACGTGTGCCCAGCTCCTGGAGGACAGCAGGTGCCCGGGAGAAGAAGGTAAAGAAAAGGCCCCCACAGCCATGCCACACATGGACATGCCCAACTGCCCAGTGAACCCAACCCGGATGAAGCCTCTTCTGAAAAGTCTCAGGGGGGACAAAGCCTCTTCCTCCTGGTATCTCAGTGCACATTCAGTGGGATCACAACAGCAGCACATCAAGTCAGAGCAGCAGGTTTCTGATCTCAACTAAGCACCTGAGGTTCCACATGTCCTCACAGCAGGCCTGCCTCCTCCAGACACGAGCACACGACTGCACGCTGCTGGGATCAGCAAAGGTAACCAGCACCAAGGCCAGGCCCACAGGCCCAGGCTCAGGGAGTGTCTGACCCAACGCCCAGTGGAAAGGGGACAAGGAAAGCGTCCTGGACATCGGATCCACCTTCACAGGCAGCAGCGTCGGCCATTAGAAATCCCGTGTCAATAGTGCTGGAAGAGCACGTGCTGTCCCCGAGCTACATCACCGCACGCCCTATTCAGCCACTCTCTTACCTGCCAGCCTCAGGTGTGCCTCGGGCCTCACCTGTCTGGAGGAGTCCAGCGCCATCTCCAAAAGGCCGTCCACGGCCATGCCAAGGCTCTGGTAGACTCTTCTGATTGGCTGCTCGCATTCCAGCGTACTTTCAGGGCTCATGAAAAAGCTCTCGCACACATGACTGCTGATCTCAGCCACCGAAGACATCTCTGCACCCTCAGGCAAAGCTCTGTCCAACTCTAGCAGGGCTGCATCTGACCACATCTCCTCCAGGGGCGGAGCTACAAGATGAGCAAACTCAAACACTATACACACCACCCAGTGAACAAACCATCCAGCCACAGCCCCCAGAACCAGCGCGTGCGCACAGAGAACGTGGACCCAGCTCCTAAGTGAAACAGCGACCGCCACAGGAAGCAAGCAGCTCTGCCCTGGCCTGTCCCACCTCGCCTCTCTAAGAGGGGACACTGGCAAGGAATAAGAGCATCCTGGCATAGCAGCTCCTCCCCCAAGGCCCCAGACCCCTAGGTGAGCCACCCAGTGCTGGCACCTGCTGATGGGGCTTGGCCTGCCTCTGCATGGTCCAGGAAGAGACCCAGGCGCTCATCAATCCGGCTCTTCAGGGCAACTGCGGCCTTCAGCGTCTCTCCAAATACACCCAGCAGCCTCCTCAGGGCATCACGGAGCGCTCCCCTGAGGGCAGAGCACAGTCAAGCAGAGTTGCACCCAGCCTGAAGAGGCCACTAGCCAGCCTACAGGCCAGCCAGTGTCCAGTGGGCATGTGCCTTGGCACACAGAGGACAGCTGGCACACAGCCTATGCACTCGGAGAGGACATGTGGAAGACTTGCCTGCTGTCAGGGCAGGGAACTGATTCTGGGTGGGAGGAAGTGAGATCATGAGTCTTCATGGGTTTTTGTTTTGTTTTTTTGGTACCAGGGATTGAACCCAGGGGTGCTTACCCACTGAGCCACATCTCCAGGCCCTTTTGTTTTCTATTTAGAGACAGGGTCTTACTAAGTTGCTTAGGGCCTTGCTAAGTTGCTGAGACTGGCTTTGAATTTGTGATCCTCCTGCCTCAGCTTCCCGAGCCACTGGGATGACAGGTGTGCACCACTGTGCCAGGCTTCATGGTTTTTTGTAATATAAAATATGAAGATATGACAAAGCAAGGTGGCAGGTATGCAGGCATCTGCATGCGCCCAAGTACTCTTAGTGTGTGAAGGAGGGTGTGGCCAGGGTTTTCGCCCACCAGACCTCACCTGCACAGCAGCCCACAGGAGCACAGTGGGTCTAGGGAGGCAGCCACATGGCCAGGCAACTCAACAGGAGGTGGGGTGAGGGACATGCTGACCTTTCGCTCTGAGACAGGTCCACATCCGCCCTGAGCATGGAGACAAGGGTGGCACCCTCTTGGTTCTCCCTCTCACGGCGCTGCTGTAGCCTCTCAAGCTCAGCCCGGCACTCCGCCACCTCCTGGGTTAAGGACAGGACTTGGCCTTTCAGCTGCAGGGAGAAGTGGCCAAACCTCAGTGAGACGATTTAGTCAGAACAGCGTCTGCAAGAAAGTCCCATCCTCACTTCCTAGGCTGCATGTGAAAAAAACGCTAAAGGTGAATGAGGGTGACTAGAGAGGAAAATTACTGACACGGATTCCTTCCTTCCATTATCCACCAATTACAAAAAAAGAATACATGAATAACCCCAATCTGCACTGCCACCAGGGGAAGGAAGGGACAGATCTGTCAAATTCACCTCACAAATACAACTCAAAATCCCTGCATCTGGTTATTCACAATAAAAAATTAGTTGCCAAGCAGGCAAAAATTCTTCCTATACCTGTTTAAAGCAAACAACAAACCTCAAAACCTCAGCAGAAGGGGCCAGGAGGGGTGGGTTGGCACCAGCTCTCTCGGACTCCCTGGGGCTGCCCCAAGCACTGGCCAGAGAACTCAGCCACTTTTCTGTGTCACTTAGAAAAGATGACAAGATAAACACACCAGCTGGAGCCCTCAATCCACGGGTCTCCGCCTTGTGCCAACTTCCCGGGACTAACCCACTGAGGTACACACCGGCACCGGCCACACAGGAGAGGAAAGTGCCACAGAGCGCTGCCTTGCCCGGGGCAGAGATGCCAGGCCAGAGCCATGCACATGCTTTCGCTGTGGACAACCCAGGTGGCCATCCACCCACAGGGCAGGTACAGGACAGTGTCGGGCCAGCAGGTTCCAGCTCAGGAACAGAGGGGAAGAGCCAAAAGCAAGTGGCCACCAGGAGAGAAGTCATGCACCATGACAGCTCACAACTGGCACCACATTTCCACCCTGAGGGTGAGCAGCCGTGGGGTCACCGAGCCTGGGCAGGGAGGTCAGAGGAGGCCCACAATAACATCAGAAACTGAAAACAGGCCAGCGTTCCTCATTGCAGGGATACACAGTGCAGTGGAGGAGAAACAAAAAAAATAAAACTTCTAGAAAACCACTGAAGAAACCAAGACAAAGACACAGGCGTCTGGGAAAATCAAACAGGGAATTTCAAGTTTCAAGGTGTCAAACAATGACCAATGACAGAAGATGAGCAATGTATCCAAATGCTATCAGCACAGGGAACTGTGTCCCAGGTGGTTCAAGACAGGTCTATAGGCCCAGCCACTGGTGTGTGACAGTGGATGGTAGACGGTGGACAGCTAGCTATAGGCCAGGGAGCTCCTAGGCAAGGTCAGTCCTACCAGTGGCCACACAAAGAGCTAATGTCCACTTGCTGATCCCATCCTGCCGCAGGTGGGGGTAACAGTCTTCGAGTTCATTGACCAAAAAAAGCAGTGCAGGTGAGCATCTCAACACAGCCACGTTAAAAGACAGAAAATAAAAATAACCCTACTAATATGCAGACAGGAAATGAGTACTTTAAAGTCTTCCCAAGAGATTAACTTTCAGATGGATTTTAAGAAAATACTTATTTCAAGCCATTCTAATTTTGCCCAAATCCTTCCAGAAAAAAGAGAGGGGTGGAGAATACTTGTCACTCATTTTATGAATGTGTACCATAAAAGAAAAGGGAACTATAGGTCAAGCAGAATAAAAGCGACAGGTGCAAAAGCATAAAAAAAGAATACTAGAAGGGACTGGGATTGTGGCTCAGCGGCAGTGCACTTGTCTGGCATATGTGAGGCACTAGTTCGATTCTCGGCACCACATATAAATAACTAAATAAAGGTCTATCAACACCTAAAAAAATAAATAAATAAAGGGGTTTTTAATTTTTTTTTTTTAAAAAGAATACTAGAAAATAGAATCCAGCGGGGTCCATGAAAATCATGCTGCAGCTCAGCTCATCACAAAGACTCAGGTTGGTTTCTACACCATGTTAGGACCAATTATTGTAGCTCACACATGCCCAGACTGAATGAAGAAATGCAGTGCTAAATGCACAAGCAAATAAATTTAATACCTACTCACAGTTTTAAGAAAAAAAAATCCATCACAAACCAAGAACAGGAGCCTTCTTTAACCCAGAAAGACACCTGCACAGACACTGCCCCAGAGGACATGAACTCCTCACCAGGGAAAGGCCAGTGCCACTCCACACCAGCGCCACCAGCCTGTGTGAGCAACCGCAGTGCCAGCTCCAGAACCTGCATGCAAACCCAGCACCAAGAGCCAAGTCTGCAAAAGGAACCCAGGGCTGAGTCAGCAACGACAGGCTGTTCTGAAACCCCTCTTGGCAGCAGAAGGCCCACTTCCAGTGCATCTCCAAGCCCTGACTGGACACCGGAGTGAGGGGCTCAAAACCCCAGGGACTCACCTAACAGGGCAGCGCCAGCCCTCCTCACGCCCTCCACGCAGGGACGAACTGGCCATGACTGATTGTGAGTTGAGCTTGGAGAATGACTGTGGGAAGCAGGGGAAGGCACCCAAGCAAGGATAGAGGGAAAGGAATGGAACCAAATCCATCAATCAAACCACACTCATAAAACGTCCAAGAAGAAAAAAACACATCAGAAAAAATCCAGACTCTATGAAGAACTGCCATAAGTCTGCAAAAAACAGACCAAAAAAAAAAAAAAAAGACACAAGCCAGTGTTTCACAGAAATGAAACACAACAGGCATAAACACGTTGACAGGTGCACAACCCTATTAGCACACAAGGGGGCACACATTCAGACCCCCACACACCACCACACAGCCATGAGCCGGGAGTGGCAAGCAGGCCCCACAGGTGAGGGGCAGGTACGGGCAGCTAGGGGAGACAAGCTGGGAGCCACCTCACAACAGAGCTGCATGACCTGACCCAAGAAAGAGCACCAACACCAGACCTACATGCACCCCTAGAGGAGCTCCAGGGGGCATGCAGGTAAAGCCCAGCTAGAAAGCAGGACCGCCAAAGCACACAGGGCATCGCGTGGGGCAAGGGGCCACCAGGGAGGGCAGGGGAAGTGGGCACGTCACACAGGAACGAGAGGCTACTGGGAGAGAAGGGGCACAGGGCATGGCATGGGTACCAGGGCCACTGGGGAAGGACAGCGGAGCAGCTTCACACACGCCACGGTCTGCGCCCCTTGTATGCAGACCACAGCTGGCAGAATAGACAGGAGTGGCAGGATGTCAGCACAGCAGTTCTGCTAGAGGGAAAGGGCCTGAGCTCAGAGACGGCCACCGTGGGCTGCAGAGCCCAAGCGCCAGGACACCAGGACATTCACTATGTGTTTTAAAGGCTTGCAGGATCATTTTGCAAGACAAACAACATGTTCCGTGTCTGGTCTGCCTGAGGAGCAACTGCAGACAGGCTTCCTGGCACACCACAGCCTGTGCCAACAGGGAACCAAGGATGCGTGCCCCTGCCTGTGCCACTCACCACAGGGCTCCTGACCATCTCCAGGTGCTGGCACCGCCCATCCCCTCCCACCCGCAGCGCCCACTGGTTAAGGGTTGACCATGGCGTCAACTTTACAATTTCTTTCTAAATTTAGAATTTAACTTTGGCTGTCTGTGTATTTCTGGTACTGGGGTTTTGGACCCAGGGTGTTCCTCCACTGAACTACATCCCAGCCCCTTATAGTTGTGTGTGTGTGTGTTTTAATTTTGAGACAGGATCTTGGCCTCAAACTTATGATCTTCCTGCCTGCCTCAGCCTCCTAGGTAGCTGGTTAACTGGGCTACTACTTACAAAAAAAAAAATGTTTTTTAGTTGTAATTGGACACAATACCTTTGTTTCATTTATTTTATTTTTATGTGGTACTTAGGATCAAACCCAGTGCCTTGTACGTGGTAGGCAAGCACTCTACCACTGAGCCACAACCCCAGCCCAGCTAATTCTTTTTGTTGTTGTTGTTATAATTATTTTTGTTGGTAACTGAGTAATAAAACTGCATTGATCTTGACTAATAAAACTTCTAACCCCACTTACCCATGAGCTGTATTTTTTTTTAACAGAATAAGTAGCTTTTCAGGGATGTATACATGTGTCATAGCAGAAATACCTGCTCCCAGCTGGGTGTGGTGGTGCACACCTGTAATCCCAGCAACTCAGGAGGCTAAGGTAGGAGGATCAAGTTCAAAGCCAGCTTCAACAACTTAGCAAGGCCCTAAGCAACTGAGCAAGACCCTGTCTCAAAGTAAAAAGTTTTTTAAAGGGGCTGAGGATGTGGTTAAGCACCCTTGGTTGAATCCCTGGAGAGGGGGAGAGTTTGAGAGAGGGTGGGAGGGAGAGGGAGAGGGGTGGGGAAGGAGGAAGAAACAACGCCAGCTCCTTTAGGAAGAGGTCTCAGACGTACTCTGGAAGGCCTCCGTTCCTGAGAGTCCAGGGGCTCGGATGAAATTGCGCCCCCCAGCCTCACTGGTACTGCGACCCCTTGCCCCCACCAATATCCCTGAACAAGGCCACTGGCTTCCACACAAGAGGGGCCTCTGAGCTGGGAAGAGGTCCCTTGGACTGTTGCTGCTGACTGACCACTGCCACGACCCCACAGAAATCTTCTGCCAGTGTCTGCAGTCAGACGAGCTGCTTCTCAGCAACCGCAGGATCTGGAAGTCGGGAAGGTGCTTCCCCAGGCCCCAGAGCCCTGAGGATTCAGCAGCGAGAACACTGGCATCCCCAGGACAGTACCTGGCACGCACGCACTAGCACACTCACCTCCAGTTCCTTGTGAGGTCAAGCCTGGCGCCCTGTACTGCAGCAAAGCCAGGGAAGAGGTAAGTGAGAGACCAGCAGGGGCTGTGGCCACACAGCATGGAAACAGCCACACCTTCCAACACAGCAGCAAGAACCAACCTCCTGACTCACAACAGGCAGAGGAACTAACAGGCCTTTCTCCAAAGAAGAGACAAAAGGACACTAAGGACAGGAAAAGACGCTCAGCATCACACCACTAGGGAAAACCACAGCAAGCCACTGCGTCACACCCATCATCAATGGCTGCCACCAGCAAAGCACAAGATAACTGGGTAAGGGCTGGAGGGACAGAACCCTTGGGCTCGCAGGCAGGAGAGAGTGAGGAACGGTGATTCTGCAATGGCTAAACACAGTGCCACACATGGGACACAGCAACCCCTCCTACGTCTGCCCAGAAGACCCGCAGGCTGGGTCAGCGTTCCCAGCAGCATCACGCATGACCACAGGAGACAGGGCAACGGCCTGCCACCCAGGCCAAGAAGGAATGAAGCTGTACACAGTGACACCGCTCAGAGAACCCAAGGGGCTGTGTGAGTCGAAGGCTCCAGTCACCGAAGGACCAGCCCTGCAGGAGTCCACGAACGTGAAGTCCCCGAGCAGCCAGATCCCAGATGGGAAGAAGAGCGGAGGGTGTTAGGCTGTGGGGGGGACGCGAGTCCTCACATGGAGGGCATAATCCAGGTGTGTGAGGTGAAGGGTCATTCGGGGCTGGAGGTGAAGCTGCTCATGCAGAAAGTGCTCCCTGCCACTGAGCAGTCCCCCTCCAGTGGCTAAGATGACGGTTCCATGTGACACATTCTACCCCCACTCCACCACACACCTGCTGAACCTGGCTGTCCTCCTGGGGCTGCAGAGGCTTGCTCCTCCTTTGGCAGAGAGACCGCGCCTGCTCACTCTCCTGTTCACACGCAGCAGGCTCCTGCTCACTCTCCAATGCAGCCTGTGTGAAGGACATCAACACCAACGTCAGTGTGTCGACCACAGACGGCTCTTCCTGGGAAAGGAGCCCCCACTTCTCTGCAGCTACCCAGATTCCAGCAGCACATTCAGGGAGCACCTCCTGAGCCCCTCTCCCCACCAGACAGTGACATCACACCTGCCACCCTGCAGGCACAGGCTCACATGAAGTCCTCGAATCACAACCCAGGAGGACAGAGTCCTGTGTGCTGGTGGCCGAGATCATCTGAGGTGGTCACATCAGGAAGTTATCCACCACCAAGGGGTCGTGGTCATGACAATACTAGACAGTCAGACACCAGGGTTCCTTCAGCTTTAAAAGATATACAACTCTTTTTTCCCAAGTGAAAAAATGTTTTTAAAGTTCACCTAGATGAATTAACATAGTAATGAAACAACCTCTTTTTTTTTTCTTTAAAGAAAAACCATATAAGAAGTGCTTCCAGAAGGCCCCGAACACTGTGGAGTCACCTTATTCAGAGCTGAGGGGACTCAAGAGAGGTCTGCAACAATCCAAAGAGCGTCACTAAAACAAGAAGACCAAGCCACCACCAGAGGAACAGGCTCCAGGGTGTCTGAGCTCTCCCGACCATCCTCTGCATCTCTGAAGAGACTTGAGAACCAGTGCCCCCAGGGTGCATGGGGATGGGACAGACTGAAGCACTGTGGAGCCTGGCATGGCCACTGCACCCGCCCAAGGCTGGTCTCCCAACCCAGGCAGAGCTCATGCTCCACAGGCCCAGAACCCTCAGCAGCAACTGTCAAGACTGGCTCCAGGTGGCACTATCAAGAAGCCGACCAAGGGTTGGAGCTGGCGCTCAATGGTAGTGCACTTGCCTGGCATGTGTGAGGCACTGGGTTCAATTCTCAGCACCACACATAAATAAATAAGTAAATAAAATAAAGGTCTATCAACAACTAAATCAATATTTTTTTAAAAAAGAAGCTGACCAAAAATGCAAACGTAAATCCTTGAGGACAGAGCCCCCCAAAGCAGGGCCTGGGAAGGCGCAGGCAGTCCCATCATGGCAGCTCCACCACCTAGGAAGGAACACCAGGTAGGTGGTGAATGAGGCCACACCCCACCTGCACACAAGCCCCTCAGTAACAGGTGAGGGCAAAGAACTCCAGAGACACCCTGGGCTGGAGACGGAAAGCATGACCACTGAACAGAAGGGTTCACTAGGGAGTCCTGCAGGAGATCTGAGCAGGCAGAGGTCAGCCCACTGAAGTCCACAGACACCCTGGGCTGGAGACGGAAAGCATGACCACTAACAGAAGGGTTCACTAGGGAGTCCTGCAGGAGATCTGAGCAGGCAGGTCAGCCCACTGAAGTCCACAGACACCCTGGGCTGGAGACGGAAAGCATGACCACTAACAGAAGGGTTCACTAGGGAGTCCTGCAGGAGATCTGAGCAGGCAGGTCAGCCCACTGACGTCCACAGACACCCTGGGCTGGAGACGGAAAGCATGACCACTAACAGAAGGGTTCACTAGGGAGTCCTGCAGGAGATCTGAGCAGGCAGGTCAGCCCACTGAAGTCCAGACACACCCTGGGCTGGAGACGGAAAGCATGACCACTGAACAGAAGGGTTCACTAGGGAGTCCTGCAGGAGATCTGAGCAGGCAGAGGTCAGCCCACTGAAGTCCAGAGACACCCTGGGCTGGAGACGGAAAGCATGACCACTAACAGAAGGGTTCACTAGGGAGTCCTGCAGGAGATCTGAGCAGGCAGGTCAGCCCACTGAAGTCCACAGACACCCTGGGCTGGAGACGGAAAGCATGACCACTAACAGAAGGGTTCACTAGGGAGTCCTGCAGGAGATCTGAGCAGGCAGGTCAGCCCACTGAAGTCCAGACACACCGTGGGCTGGAGACGGAAAGCATGACCACTGAACAGAAGGGTTCACTAGGGAGTCCTGCAGGAGATCTGAGCAGGCAGGTCAGCCCAATGAAGTCCACAGACACCCTGGGCTGGAGACGGAAAGCATGACCACTAACAGAAGGGTTCACTAGGGAGTCCTGCAGGAGATCTGAGCAGGCAGAGGTCAGCCCACTGAAGTCCACAGACACCCTGGGCTGGAGACAGAAAGCATGACCACTAACAGAAGGGTTCACTAGGGAGTCCTGCAGGAGATCTGAGAAGGCAGGTCAGCCCACTGAAGTCCAGAGACACCCTGGGCTGGAGACGGAAAGCATGACCACTAACAGAAGGGTTCACTAGAGAGTCCTGCAGGAGATCTGAGCAGGCAGAGGTCAGCCCACTGAAGTCCACAGACACCCTGGGCTGGAGACGGAAAGCATGACCACTAACAGAAGGGTTCACTAGGGAGTCCTGCAGGAGATCTGAGCAGGCAGGTCAGCCCACTGAAGTCCAGAGACACCCTGGGCTGGAGACGGAAAGCATGACCACTAACAGAAGGGTTCACTAGGGAGTCCTGCAGGAGATCTGAGCAGGCAGAGGTCAGCCCACTGAAGTCCAGAGACACCCTGGGCTGGAGACGGAAAGCATGACCACTAACAGAAGGGTTCACTAGGGAGTCCTGCAGGAGATCTGAGCAGGCAGAGGTCAGCCCACTGAAGTCCACAGACACCCTGGGCTGGAGACGGAAAGCATGACCACTGAACAGAAGGGTTCACTAGGGAGTCCTGCAGGAGATCTGAGCAGGCAGGTCAGCCCACTGAAATCCACAGACACCCTGGGCTGGAGACGGAAAGCATGACCACTGAACAGAAGGGTTCACTAGGGAGTCCTGCAGGAGATCTGAGCAGGCAGGTCAGCCCACTGAAGTCCAGAGACACCCTGGGCTGGAGACGGAAAGCATGACCACTGAACAGAAGGGTTCACTAGGGAGTCCTGCAGGAGATATGAGCAGGCAGGTCAGCCCACTGAAGTCCACAGACACCCTGGGCTGGAGACGGAAAGCATGACCACTAACAGAAGGGTTCACTAGGGAGTCCTGCAGGAGATCTGAGCAGGCAGAGGTCAGCCCACTGAAGTCCACAGACACCCTGGGCTGGAGACGGAAAGCATGACCACTAACAGAAGGGTTCACTAGGGAGTCCTGCAGGAGATCTGAGCAGGCAGGTCAGCCCACTGAAGTCCACAGACACCCTGGGCTGGAGACGGAAAGCATGACCACTAACAGAAGGGTTCACTAGGGAGTCCTGCAGGAGATCTGAGCAGGCAGAGGTCAGCCCACTGAAGTCCACAGACACCCTGGGCTGGAGACGGAAAGCATGACCACTAACAGAAGGGTTCACTAGGGAGTCCTGTAGGAGATCTGAGCAGGCAGGTCAGCCCAATGAAGTCCACAGACACCCTGGGCTGGAGACAGAAAGCATGACCACTGAACAGAAGGGTTCACTAGGGAGTCCTGCAGGAGATCTGAGCAGGCAGGTCAGCCCACTGAAATCCACAGACACCCTGGGCTGGAGACGGAAAGCATGACCACTGAACAGAAGGGTTCACTAGGGAGTCCTGCAGGAGATCTGAGCAGGCAGGTCAGCCCACTGAAGTCCACAGACACCCTGGGCTGGAGACGGAAAGCATGACCACTGAACAGAAGGGTTCACTAGGGAGTCCTGCAGGAGATATGAGCAGGCAGGTCAGCCCACTGAAGTCCACAGACACCCTGGGCTGGAGACGGAAAGAATGACCACTAACAGAAGGGTTCACTAGGGAGTCCTGCAGGAGATCTGAGCAGGCAGAGGTCAGCCCACTGAAGTCCACAGACACCCTGGGCTGGAGACGGAAAGCATGACCACTAACAGAAGGGTTCACTAGGGAGTCCTGCAGGAGATCTGAGCAGGCAGGTCAGCCCACTGAAGTCCACAGACACCCTGGGCTGGAGACGGAAAGCATGACCACTAACAGAAGGGTTCACTAGGGAGTCCTGCAGGAGATCTGAGCAGGCAGAGGTCAGCCCACTGAAGTCCACAGACACCCTGGGCTGGAGACGGAAAGCATGACCACTAACAGAAGGGTTCACTAGGGAGTCCTGTAGGAGATCTGAGCAGGCAGGTCAGCCCACTGAAGTCCACAGACACCCTGGGCTGGAGACAGAAAGCATGACCACTGAACAGAAGGGTTCACTAGGGAGTCCTGCAGGAGATCTGAGCAGGCAGAGGTCAGCCCACTGAAGTCCACAGACACCCTGGGCTGGAGACGGAAAGCATGACCACTAACAGAAGGGTTCACTAGGGAGTCCTGCAGGAGATCTGAGCAGGCAGGTCAGCCCACTGAAGTCCAGAGACACCCTGGGCTGGAGACGGAAAGCATGACCACTGAACAGAAGGGTTCACTAGGGAGTCCTGCAGGAGATCTGAGCAGGCAGAGGTCAGCCCACTGAAGTCCACAGACACCCTGGGCTGGAGACGGAAAGCATGACCACTAACAGAAGGGTTCACTAGGGAGTCCTGCAGGAGATCTGAGCAGGCAGGTCAGCCCAATGAAGTCCACAGACACCCTGGGCTGGAGACGGAAAGCATGACCACTGAACAGAAGGGTTCACTAGGGAGTCCTGCAGGAGATCTGAGCAGGCAGGTCAGCCCAATGAAGTCCACAGACACCCTGGGCTGGAGACGGAAAGCATGACCACTAACAGAAGGGTTCACTAGGGAGTCCTGCAGGAGATCTGAGCAGGCAGGTCAGCCCACTGAAGTCCACAGACACCCTGGGCTGGAGACGGAAAGCATGACCACTAACAGAAGGGTTCACTAGGGAGTCCTGCAGGAGATCTGAGCAGGCAGAGGTCAGCCCACTGAAGTCCACAGACACCCTGGGCTGGAGACGGAAAGCATGACCACTAACAGAAGGGTTCACTAGGGAGTCCTGCAGGAGATCTGAGCAGGCAGAGGTCAGCCCACTGAAGTCCAGACACACCGTGGGCTGGAGACGGAAAGCATGACCACTAACAGAAGGGTTCACTAGGGAGTCCTGCAGGAGATCTGAGCAGGCAGGTCAGCCCAGTGAAGTCAGGTCAGCTGAGGCCATCCGCCAGGGAACAGAAACACTGAGGACTGAAGGGCATGGCCCACAGCTCACAGGCCCGAGGGCACCTTCACACAGCCCAGGAGGAATGTCAGAGTCCCCAGAGAGCCCAGAGGAGGGGAGGGCAGACAGCTGGCACGAACTTGTGAAGAGGGAGGGGGATTGCAGATATGATGGTAAGGGGATCTCCCTGAGCAACGCCCTGAGTTCAACACAGGTCAAGCCAGGTGACTGCCACAGGAACTCCCAGAGGAGCCTGAGTGCAGCAGGAGGCTGACATGCCTCTCCTTGGGTCCCACAGATTAGAGTGGAACCCCCATCAGAAACCACTGCTGCATTCAATGTGTGCAGAAATTTTATATCCAAGAAACCACCTTCCACTAATGAAAAAGAAACTATGCCTCTGCCAAACAGCAGCAGCAGCAGCAGCAGCAGTGAATCCCTACTGGCAGACTGCCCTACCAGAAATGCTACAGAGAGTCCTTCAAGTAATTGAAATGGAACCTACAAGAAGACACTGGGCAGAAGTGAAGGTGACGACGGGGGTTGAGCACACAAAGCAAAACACATGCAGTCTTGTTCAGGGTTCACTCTTGCCTCCGATTCAAGACAGAAGCATCCATCAGCCTAATATGTGTGAAGACAAACCCTGGTCAGCAGTGCTGGCCCAAAGGAGGGAGGAGAGAGCCGGAGCATGTGAACCAAGACTGCTCTGGGAAGGTGTCCCTGGAATGCCCAGGGCAAGCATTCCAATGCTTTAAAAACCTCAAGAAAACCAGAATGAAAAGAAGGCAGGATGAAAGACCCCAGAAGCAGATAACAGTGGGCACTAAAGTGCGCACGGTGAGGCCCCCTGTGAGGCGGTGAGTGGAACAGTGGCAGCGGGGGAAGGGTCTGCTGAGGGAGTAAAGTGTTCTAGAACCAAGACAGTGCTCAAGTGTGGATGCACTAAAAACCGCTGAACTGTGGTGGAAGAGCGAGAGTGAATTTTATGGTTTGTAAATTTTATCTCAAATACACAACATGCCTGCAATGAAAACTGACAGTACCAGATAATTAGTGTCCTCCTGGTGCCAGGGCAGGCTCCTCCCAAAGAGAAGCCCCCATGGCTGCTGCCCTGCCAAAGCAGCAAGCAAGACTCAGTGCTGACAGCTCCTTCTCAGCAGAAAACTGAGCTGAGCAGCAACGCTGAACTGTAAGCGCCTGGCAAAAGTAACCTAGAAAAGCTGGGCTGGGGATGTGGCTCAAGCGGTAGCGCGCTCGCCTGGCATGCGTGCGGTCCGGGTTCGATCCTCAGCACCACATACCAACAAAGATGTTGTGTCCGCCGAGAACTGAAAAATAAATATTAAAAAAATTCTCTCTCTCTCTCTCTCTCCTCTCTCACTCTCTCTTTAAAAAAAAAAAAAAAAAAAAAAAAAAAAGAAAAGCTCCCCGTATGAGAGAATGAAACTGTTTTAACATGGTATGTGAAAACCGAGAATGAGGTTTTTTCGTCTGTCTGCAGTGGTTGAGGGCAGTATCGGGACAGTCCAGCAGCTGTGTGCCCTGGAGGACTGGAGGGCTGGAGAGGGAGGCCCCAAGTATCCTGCTCTCTTTCTCAAGGTGGTGCGTGGCCCGGTTGCCATCGGCACCTCGGTCATCAACACCAGAAACCCCTGGGTCTAGGTCTCCGGCGTGGGGAAGCCCAGGGCAGGCTGTGAAGAGCCTAGGGGGCCTGCCTGGGACTGCAGGTGCCAAGGGAGCCCAGACTCTCTACCTAGTTGCCATCATCAGAATGCAGGCTCCCATGGCAAGTTCTAGACGTCACTTCTGACTAACAGGCATCACTTCATAGTCATTCTTTCTTCAAATGGTTCTGATCACATCTCTGCAAGCAGTTTTGGCTGTGGCAGGTGCAAGCCTTCCCAGTCAGCCTGTTCTCCCCAACCCCTCTCTCGCCCACCAGGAGGGAGCTGCAGCTGCCTGAGAGGCAAGGCCGACCGCGGTGCTATGTGTGCCCCCAGCGGTGGGTGGACTCAGGAGCAACCCACCTGAGGCCCACAGGCACGCCAGGCCCACAAAGCCACACCCCCTTTCCACCCTGATAAGAACCCACCTAAAACATTCCTTTTGGAGGACCCTGGCAGGAACAGGCCACCCTGTGGTGCACGTGGAGTTTGCCATCAGGAGCTGAGCAGGGACAGGCTCTCATGTGAGGGGCCAGGCTTTAAGCCTATCCTCAGCGTCCTCCACCAGCTGGGGCTGAACTCGGTGCTTCTCTGAAAGTGCTTCTGAGGCATAAAAAACTTTTTTCACGGGAAAATCTTGTGTTCCAGGCCAAATGTGTGAAAGCAGACCTGAGCAAGGTTGCCTTGGGAGGCTCAAGTATGGTCCACGAGTACCGACCCCCACAAGGCCCCAAGAGCCTCAAACTCCATCCCACAGACAGTCTGGGCTTCAGTGTCACTGACCGTGGGCAGGGCGCAGAGGTGACTCTAGAGGAGCCTGGCGGAAAGGCCGGCCTCAGGGCCTGCAGCACAGAAGGCAAGGCTGAACCCAGGCCTTCTACTGGAGGTCAGACTGGGCCACTTTATCGCCTGCCCTGTCCCCGGGAGGCTTGAGCAGTTGGACACACAGATAGACTGGTGGCAAGGCACAGAGCTCCCACGCTGGCAGGCCAACTGGCCTCCTTCAGACATCAGGCTACTCCGCCCAACAAGACCCCTGCCTGGGCCAGCCCCACAGCAGGACAGACATGCGGCCCAGATGGCACTGCCCTTCAGGAGAGGCCCCGCCCTGGCAGCCCCTCCACAGACTGCACTTCCATCTCCAGCCTGGATCACTACTTCAACTCACCTGTCCTAAAGGGCCAGCCAATAACGAGAAGGTGTGTTTTTAAAACGTCATTCTCAGGTTTTTCTGAAACTCCGCATAATCACAGAAGATACATGTATCGGAGTCATTCAAGAGCCAGGCGGATGCACCTGGAGGGGAGCTAGGGTGGGGAGCTGGCCAAGAGTGCAGGAAGACCTTGGGTCCACACCACGGCTGGCCACGGCTTCTCTCCACACTTGCAAGACTGACTTATGAGCAGACCTGGCTGTTGCCCAAGAGCAGCAGCTGCCCACAGTGGCCACTGGCACTCACAACTCCCTTCTGCACTCAGACCTCTTGCTGTCACCAGCAGAGGCTTTTCCACAGGACACAATTTCCAGCAAAAAAAAAAAAAAAAAGAGCTTACGTTTTTAAAGAACGCTGTTCTCGAACACACTCTGAGTGGCAGTCACTTGAAGTCATCGACCGCCTCACACACACAGGCCAGACAAGACTGCTGATAAACAACTCTGCTCCTCAGACAGGTGCAAGATTATTTGTGGCCTGGGCAGAGCATGGCCACATGGCAAGAACAGCATGTCCCTGCTATTTTGGGACAATGGCCCTGGCATGCCAGGGAGCACCCTGCATGGTTCCTATAATGGCTGAGGGCAGAACTGGAGGGACACCAGAGGAAGTATCCCACGCACCTGGCAGGTCTGACCTCACCTGCAGACCCACCCACAGGGTAGAGAACAGAGAGCCCCCAATCACTGCCATAAGCAAAAACTTCAAGACGCAGCACGCACAAGGCCATGTGGGTCCCGATCCCATGAGCACAGCAGGAAGAGGCAGGGGCTCATCAGGACTCACGCCACAAAGGCCCTGTTCGCGTCTCAGATAGACCAGGCTAAAGTCCCCACTGGGCACTGAGGCACCAGAACTGGTGTGCAGCTGCTGGGTGGCAGGACAAGGGGTCATCAAATTATTTGATTTCAGCATACTCACTTCCCCATAGCCCAGCTGCTTCTGCCTGTGAGATCCAGACACCTTCGATCACATCAGAGGCGTCCGTCACACACATCCCCTGGGATGGGGAGAGTGCTCGGTGATGGCCCTGAGCACTGTGCACCTGGCCAGGGAACAGAGGTGCTGAGCCAGGAACAAAGGCCACACACAGTGTGGAAAAGCATACAGCTCCTGGGTGTGGGGAGCCACTCCAAATGCACACACCTGAGTCCTGATGCACCTGGCCATCTGAAAGATCAATGTAGCCTGGCATGTCACTCGTGACTCAGTCTTTTCCCTCGCTTGGACAACAAGGTATGGCCCTAGGAGTAGGCGGCACCCAGAGGGGTTGAGCTACACTCACCTGTTCCCTTGTAACCCTACCCCTTTACCCTTTTTGGTATAGAATGTTCCATGAAACCTCCTCTTGTAGGTTCCCTATATAAGAATAAAGAATTCCAGTGGCTCGCTCTCTTTCCACAGACCCTTGAGTTCACAGAGTCGTCTCTGAATTATTGAAAAAGGTATTTCTGTGTGGTTGCGTGCTTTCTTTGTAGTTTTCTTGAGTTATTGGAGTAGTCAGTTTTTGTGAACCCAGCATTAGGTCACAAGCTAGGACAGCTGGCAATACCTGGGTGCTTCGCAGGTAAGCCGGGAAGAAGCTTCGTGTCCATGACTGGAGGGCTCCGCAGACAACAGGACCTACCTCCTGCAGGACGTGCTGCGCCACCTTCCACAGTCTGCAGCTCAAGGTGGCACCTCAGGAGACAGGGGCAGCGCCTAACAACCCCAACTCATAAACCAAGGTACAGGCAACCACTAGCCTCCAGGGCATGCACCCAGCCTCCTCAGGTGTACCAGTGCCACCTGGGTCTCAAATCCCCAGTACCTCCCTGGGTCAGGTGTCTTTGTCTTCCTGGTGACCACCTGGCCCCTCTGAGACCATTCCTCAGGGCTGCATCTCAAGGGGAATACACAGACCAGACTCCAGGACTTTTAAACACAGAAAATAAATCTCATTGTCACACTTCCGTTTATCTTTGTGATCTCTAGTGCCCATTTAGGGAACATCCACGTGAACAAACAGCTTAAACACTAACTTTAGAAATGAGTCCAGATGTCACCCCCAAGTAAAAACAGCAACTATCAACTATTAATCCAGCAAACCTGGGCAAAGTTGAGGGTCTTATTTTTATGGTTAGAAATGAGACATTAGAGAGTCTTATTTTTCTACACTTCTAAAACCTCATCCTGCTATGTGGACAAAAGTCACAACTCTGTGCAGCTCACTCACCCCACCCTCGACCTCCTCACAGAAATGGCACCAACACAGAGACCGTGACCTCCCCATCACCCCCAGGTTCCATGCACCACTACCACCATCAGCCAGTCCAGCAGACACCAACACCCTGGCCATTCACCCCAGGGCCATGTCTCCCACGGGCTTGGGTCAACACTTGCCTAGGTCAGCAGTCCCATCAACCCCTTTTGTGGGCAGCTGCCAGAATATCAACACCCAGGAGCCACCTGCTGCCCTCCAGGCCCACACCAGGGCTCTGCCCTCCAGAGACTGCAAGGATAAGGCATCAGCTCCAGTGCGTCTCAATGGGTTCTGCTCCCAATAGAGCTGACCCTGGAGCAGACACCCTAGCACCCATGAGCAGGGGCTGTGGAGCTCTGGTGGAGACTCAAGGCCCTGGGAGCTGCATGCGGCACTCACCTGCTCAGTCTGCTCCCATGGCCCAGCCTGCTCTGCTCACTGTGGCTGCACCTCAGCCAGGGCTGCATGTGTGTCCCCCAGCTGCTGCAGGGCAGTCTGGTGTGGTGCTCCAGGAGCAGAGCCTCAGCACCCAGCTTGCCCAACGCCACTACCCTCTCCTCCTCCAGAAGGTCTCCTCTCCCACCCGCAGGTGGTGTGCTCCAGCACACCCACCCAGGGCCCTGCACACCCCCCACAGCCTTGCCAGGTGCACAGAGCAATTAACTTTCCACCTGCTTTCTACCACCAAACTCTGCCACCAATCAAGTGGTACGGTTCTCCTTTCTGAATAGTCTCCTAGAACACTACATCCATAAGTCAACGGACCAAGACCTACAGGTTTAAATCCATGCCCAGGAACCACTGAACCCGCCCAGCATCTACCTGCCTTTGACAGAGTGGAAGAGTGCTCCCAAGGGCAGGCACCTGCCTAGGCACATCCCGTGGCATCAGACTGCTCTCTGAATCAACCCAGAGAAGGCCCAGCTCCATCCTCCTGGACCAGTGTGGATGCTGAGACCAAGTGCACCCACCCTCCCAAGTAGGGAGACTGCCCTGGCATGCAATCTGCCTAAGGCCTGGCATCCCAGGAGCCACTTGTAGCACAAACAGTAGCCGTGCCCATTCAGGGAGATGAAGTCCCCAGGCTGAGGAGAGCAGAGGAAGTGCAAAGCTCTGCAGTAGGAAGGTTATATAGGTCCTCGCCCTTGACCGCAGGGTCAGGGCTACACGTCTAGGGCAAAGGGACTTCCCTACAAACTCCTTTGTACCAGAACCCAAGTGCCTGACTAAAGGACCACCAGCATGGCTCTTGAAATGGGGTATTTAATACGAGCGCAGGGCCGAGGGCCAGGCCTCACCTGGTGCGCACCCTGGAGCTCCATGGCCAGGGCTTTCAGCTGTTCTGTGTGTTCGGCACGCATTTCCATTCTCAGGCTATCCTTGGCAGACTGAAGCTCCTTCTCATGTTTTAGCTTAAGTTTCTCCAACTCCTGAGTCAAAACTGCTTGGTGAGAAGAGTCCTTTTTCTGCAGCTGTTCCTCAAGCTCTGCTCGCAAAAGCTCCAGAGCTTGCCTGTGCTGGTCCTGAATGGCCTGAACCCCAGACATGTAGCAGGACTCCAGAGCATCCAGGCTTGACGAATGTCTCGTTTCCAGAGCACTGATTTCAGCAGTGTGTTTCATCTGCAGCTCGGCCACTCGAGCCTCGAGGAGCACCTGCTGCTCCCTCTCCAGGGTGGCCACCAGCTCGGCCAGCTCCACCTGGTGCCTGCTCTCAAGTTCTGTCCTCAAGGCCAGAAGCTGCTGCTGGTGTCCCTGCTGCAGGAGCTGGAGCTCGTGGGCGTGCTTCTCCTGAGCATCCCGCAGGAAAGCATCTTGGTCCGCAGCAAACTTCTCCATGATCTCTTTACGCTCCTCCAAAAACCTGAGGCAACATCCCAGGTGAGCGGGGGCGGCAGGACCCATGACCATGCTGCAAGCCCCCTGCAAGCCCTGAGCCACATTTTCCACTTGACCTGGGTGGTTCAGAACCTCGGCCTTGACCTCTAACTGTCCTCAGGGGAGAGGCAGGGGAGTCGCCAGGGCTCAGGCAGCAGAAGGACACAGCACCCACAGGGAGACTGTATACACATCTCTGAGGACCAAGCAGGGTAGACACCCCAGTCACTCTTCAAGGCCCCTAACTCCCATCCTGGGTCACCTGACCCTCAAAAGGGAAGCATGTTCACAGGGTCGCAAAGCAGCACAAGCGCCTGAGAAAGGGCAGTAAGAAGCCAGATGGGCAGTGAAACCAGCTTCTAAGGAGGAGCAGAATCTCATCAGGAGCCAGGAGGAACCTGGAACCACAAGCGCTAGGGAAGCACCGAGCTCCGCTGTGGGCACGGCTCCACTCATGGTGCATTCCACTATGTTCAGTGGAAGACAGGCACTGCCCCGCTGGGCACTATGAATGTCCAGGGGCTTCCACAGACTGCCCTCCATAACATTGACACAGAGGTCCTGTGGGGCTGGACGTTAGCCCAGTGTGGCGGGTCTGGGCTAAACTCAAGTCGGGGGCCGAAAGCATAACTCTCGCACACCTGTGGCATGAGAAAGCTGACGAGGAAGGAGGGACATGCTGGGCAGAGCCAGCACCAGGCCCAGCGGCCCCTCACCAAGGACACTGGGGCCACCAGAGCAAGGACAGAGGTGCACAAAAGGAAAGGACCTAGGCGGGCTCTGAACCTATCCAAAACTTTAGGCAAGTGAAGGTTTTAGAAAAAATATTTAAAACCGCACACGTAAGGACTGGGGTTGTGGCTCAGTGGCAGAGAGCTTGCTTCTTGCATGAGAGGCACTGGGTTCGATCCTCAGCACCACATAAAAATAAATATACAAAATAAATATATTGTGTTCATGTATAACTAAAAAATAAAAAAAAAAAAAAAAAACAACCTAGGGCTAGGGCTGGGGCTCGGCAGTAAATGCTCGCCTAGCACATGCAAGGCCTTGGGCTCAATAATCAGCACCACATAAAAAAAATAAATAAAGATATCGTGTCCAACTAAAAAATAAATATCAAAAAAAAAAAAAAACTATACACGTAAAACCCAGTCAGTCATGTGAGTAACCTGCCTGTCTTATGGGTGGGGCAGGTTTACTGCTGTTTTGTGTCTGTTGTTTTTTTCCAGGATGGGGTGTTGCACCCAGGGGCACTCCACCACTAAGCTGCACCCCAGCCTTTGACATATTGTTTTAAGACAGGGTCTTGCCCTCGTACTTGACATCCTCCTGCCTCCGCCTTCCTTTACAGGCACGCACCACCACACCTGGATGCTGCTGAAAGGTCAGAACACACAGAGAGGCACGAAAGGTATATGTGCACTAATGTCACAAAAGGAGTGCAGCCTCCAGGGGAGGACACCAACCCGTCACCACACATCTGTTATGGGGCACAAAGGTGCCCTGCTGCTTTAAGAGTGAGACTTGGGCATCACACCCCCTCCGGCTCCCATCCTCCCACCTGGCTGAGCACCCACTGGGCTTCCATCCTCCCAGGGCCTCCCTCAGCCTGCCTGGCACCTTGGAGACAGCGGCATACCACCCAACAGCCCAAGTCACCCACCTGTTCCGAGCCTGCATCAGTTGAAGGGCACACTCTTCCTTCCCCTGGAGGAGTGTGCCACACTGCCCATCCGAAGTTACAGGGGGGTCCTGGCCGCACCCACTGCAGGGCAGAGCCTCGTCCCCAGCAAGGGCCTGTTCCAGCTGCCGCAGGCGGCCCTGCTGCTCCGCCAGGGACTTCTCCAGGGCCAGGATCTGTGCGGCCTGCTGGTCCTGCAGGTGCCTCATCCCAGCTTCCCGACGCTCAAACCTGCTCACAGCAGACTGCTTCTCAGACTCGGCCTTTTCTTTTAGCTCACGGCACACTGAGGCTAAGTTCTCCTCAGCTTCTCTCCTCAGGTCCTCGCGTAAAAGCTCCCACTCCACTTCTTTGTTTCTGAACTCTTGTTTCAGTAGCTGAACCTTCTGCTCAGCTTTATTTAGTTCTTCCTGGTGATCTTCTAACAAACTACGTTTTACCTAGAGAAGCATAATCTTATTTAAGAGGAAAAAAATTAAAGGGAAAGACTTTTCAGAAGCAATGACTGAAACCCATCTCTGAAGAGAGGGAACTTTTCCAGCACAGGTGTCATGCTGAGCACAGCAATGCCAGGGGCAGGGGCCTAACACGGGCTCACTCAACACTGTCCCCTGGCTTCAATAAAAGCTAACCCAGGGACACGTGACTGTAGCAGAGCCAGGGCTGGAGGCTCCTCCACCATGACCCAAGAGACACTCCCACAGCAGGAAGATGGGAGGTCCCAGAGAGACGAGCAGACAGTCCTGAGGTCCACATTCAGTGAGTTAAACGGGTAACCCTGAAGTGATTCTGTACGCAGGCAGATAAACGAGAAAACTGAGCACAGGCACACATTCCAGATTTGAAAAGGAAGAAAGTAGGTCAATAAAGCACTAAATGTCATCAACAAGAAACAAACCCAAACCAAAATAAGGTATAAAAGGCTGACCTCAACTTCTCACTTAAAAATAAAGTCTAAAACAATAATAAAAAATAAAGTCTAGGGGCTGGGGATGTGGCTCAAGCGGTAGCGCGCTCGCCTGGCATGCGTGCGGCCCGGGTTCGATCCTTAGCACCACATACAAACAAAGATGTTGTGTCCACCGAGAACTAAAAAATAAATAAACAAATATTAAAAAATTCTCTCTCTCTCTCTCTCTCTAAAAAATAAAAATAAAAATAAATTTAAAAAAAATAAAGTCTAGGCCTGGTCCTGGCCTGGCTGAGCAGCTCCGATCAGATCAACCTCCCAGGGACAGCAACTGTAAACTGAGCAAGTGCTGGTGACCACTCAAGGCCTGGAGAGAGCTGAGGAAGCAGTGGGCCCACAAGCAGAAGGAAGGGCACCAGGCTGTCTTCCTTCCAAGGCTTTAGGCTGGCAGCAGGAGCCAAGATACCCTACCCAGGAACTCCCATCACCTTACCTGTGTGTGCCAAAACAGGAGAGTGAGGGGAAGCTCTTAGGAAGAGCCAGCAGCTGCCCAAATCTCAGGCTGAGCCCTGATGGACATGGGCACAGGCTGACTCCAAAACAGGCCAGCTAAAGCCAAAAGAACTGAGCACACCATGCTTGGTCCAACACAGAGGAGACGGACACAATGAGTCCGATTTGGCCACGCTTGCCTGCTGAAGCAAACAAGACTTCAACAGATCCTAGCGGAACCCAGAGTCTTCACACAATATGTACAATGTCCAGGATACAGCTGAAATTAGCTGATACACAAGCACACAGGAACATATGACCCAGGGTGCAAAGAAAACGCAACCAATGGAGACCAGCCCGAGAGGACACAGGCAATGAAACCAGCAGAAAAGAGTCTAACAACATCTGACCAAAAAAATCTGTCATCCCAGACATTTTTATGTAGCAAAAAATATTCTTCAAGAATGAAGGTGAGGGCTAGGGTCGTGGCTCAGTAGTAGAACACTTGCCTGGCACGTGTGAGGCACTGGGTTCAATCCTCAGCACCACATTAGAAGTAAATAAAGTAAAGGCATTGTGTCCATCTACAACTTACAGAATGAATGTGAAATAAAGACCTTTTTAAATAAAAGAAATCTTTTGCAGCAAGCATAGCAAGAAATGCTAAAGGAAATTCTACAACTGAAGATAAACTCAGATCCTTGGGAGGAAATGAAGGACTCCAGAAATGGTATAAAAGTCCAAGATGGAGATGTATTTCTCTCAAATACATGACTTTTCAGAGTAAATCCTACATGTTGTATGGTGGATTTTACAACATAGGGGGATGCAGAACTGCTAAAATGTACTACAAAGAGGAGGTGAAAGATACATCTACACAATGACGAAATCTTACAGCTTCTGTGAAATGGTATCCTATGGATTCTACTGTGAACTCATCTCTTGAGCAAACATGCAAAACAATGCAGAGAACTCTAACTCAAAAGCCAACAGATACGTCAACATCTATCCAGCAAATACTCAAATAATTCTGAAAGTGAGAAAAAAGGAGCAGAGGAACAAAAAACAAAAAGAACACACGTAGAAGGCAATGAAGGGGCTAGCCCACCACACCAACCACCGCTCCAGCCTCACAGACCCTCACTGCCGGCACAGGTCTGCAGGAGGCCCAGGGCCTTGGGAGAGAAGGCAAAACGATGGACTCGAAACGCACAAGGTCAGCAAGTCTGCACCTACAGACACGGTTCCCAGACAAGTGCCGTGACGACCAAAGACTCCCAGCACAAGCACACGCCACACAGAGAACTAACAGACGAGGAAGAGAGACAGATAGTCCCACCTCCCTTTTCTGGTGACTGGTGATCAGAGACAGCAGTGGCCTGGGAAAAGCGCTCAGGAAGGCCTGTCCCCGGTCAACAGCTTCTACGCCCACAGGGCTTTCCACAGGTCGCCCTTAGCCCTACCCTGCTCCACATCCTTACAGGGCCTCGATGTAAACAGCAGCCCAGGAAAACTCACACCAGAAACAGCTTCCTCCAAGCTCTTCTGATGAAGATGAAAACCCACAGAGATGCTTGCAGGGACGAACAAAGGGGGAAGCAGAGGGCACAGCAGACAAGTGGTCACATCCAGTCACGAGCATGAACTGAGAAGAGTTTAGTCAGTACACACATGCAAAGCAGAGGGGTTTCTGCACATTCACTTTCATCTGCATTTAAGCACGGCTCTAAGGCCTGGGCCTATACTGGTTGGGTAACAATGCCCCTCAGGTGCTGTCCACACTCAACTGTGGCTGGGAAGGGGCTGGGAATGCAGGCTCTGCACCGTGGCAACCATCACCAGGAAGAGCCTAGAGATGAGGAACAAGACTTAAGACACGAGCTGGATGACAGAAGTGGCAGGTCCCTCTCCCTGTAGCCCGAGGACACCGACCAGTCTCTGAAGGAGTCAAGACCTGTGCCGACACAGGCTGGGGTGCTCTCCTACCATAATGGGCCCCATCTTAGAAACCACTGCTGGCACTTCACTGCAAGGGCCAATCTCAAGATTTTGTGTTCAATGCACAGACACCACACTGTGAGCCCCAGGACCTCCTGTGCCCATAAGGGCCATGAGCCTGTGTTGGCCACTACTCACACTCTCCAGATCCTCTTTCAGACGGGTCTCGTGCTGCAACTTCTCCTGTAAGTTTCTGTTTTCTATTTTTAAGAGTTCGATTTGCTCCTTGAGTTCAGTCTGTAGAAGAGACAGTCTGACCTTGTGCTCAGCTTCCAAAGCCAGAACTCTGGCGGCAACCTGCATGTCCTCCTTCAAGGTCACATCCTGCACACACTGGTGATGTACCTGTTCGGTCTCTGTGGAACAAGGAGGGAAGGAAGCAGTCACGCACCATGGCCCACCCAGAGGCAGTGCCAGCAAAAGTGCACTTCACTGACACCGGCTGTGCACAGACCAGGCAAAGGTACTGGTGCTAACTCAGGATGGGGCGGGTTTTCTCCATGCCCACCCTGGGGGCACAGCTGTACCCTATTGCAGGCATACCCTGCCTGCCCAAGATACTCCTGCAGATCAGGAAGGATGTAAAACCTGCCACGGCTCAACACAGGACAGGGACTGAGGGCATGAGGCCAGAGGGCTGGGACTGTGAGCGCTGGGCACACTGCCTCCTCACTGCCAGACCCAGGTCACCCTCTACAGAAGAGGGAAACAAAGGTACAGTCAGAGTGAGAATAAGACACGTCACAGGGCAAACACGGAACACCACCAAAGCCTGTGAGCAGACACCCTGGCAGCGGCGGAGGCACCCTGATGCAGGAAGGACAAGAGGAGGGCAGAGGGTGTGTCTGAGGCTGTGTCTGAGCTTTGCTCCTCAAGACTTTCCCCCTCCAGCCCCAAGTATGCTCTTAGCCAAAAGATGGGCTCTTGATTCTGCAACCGGTACACCCAGAAAAGTGAGAAATTATATCCCATCTGATTCAAATGTATGATATATCAAAATCATTATACTGTCATGTACAACTAATAAAACAAATTTAAAAAAATATATGGGCTCCTGCCACAGCATGCAGCGTGGAGCCTGACCCTTGCACTCCTTCACGGGGCCCCTCGGCCCTGGCCTCTTCCCCTCTACTAGGAAGACTGCAGTGCCCAGGGCAGGCTGGGGCTAGAGTGGCACCACTATCATGTCTCTCACCAGCTGCCCCCGGCTGCCGACCTTCCTGGGATCCCTGTCGGTGGCCACTGTCCAGGTCCATCACCACGCCTCGGAGATGAGAGGGTTCCCCATACTGCCACCTCCCAATAACCCCACAACCCACCCCTTGCTCTGCCTGGACGCACTGCGGGCTTGGTCTACCAGTCTGACAGGAGCACAGCAGGATCCCAGCAACCTGTGACCCCAGGGTACTGCCACAGGCAGACCTGCTCCTGCCTGGAGAGAGCCACCTAGAACGGGCTGGGCCAGGAGCACAGGCTCCCACCCAGGCCAGCCTGCCGCATTTAACCTGTGCCTCAGAACTGGCTTGGGGTGCACTTCCAGGTGCCAGGCTCATGGTCCAGCTTCAGCAGACGTGGCCATGAAATCCATCCTGAATGGTGTACATCGATAGGACACCCCTGCAGGCCCAGCTTGCAGCAGGGCAAGGACAAGGAGACAGGCGCACCTTGGCTGTGCTGGTCTGAAGGCACAGCTTGGAGTGGCTCTAGCTCCAACACCTCAGGTCCCAGGAGGCATCTGTCCAGCTGGTCCTCATGCTGGACGTGGAGGGAGGAATCCCACGCTGGCCCCATCTGTAAACCACGCAGGACAGACATGCTGAGCCTGGGCACCTTACTTGCTGTTGGTACCACTGAAGGCACTGGCTTCTGTGTTCAAAGAAATGGTGAATGCCCTGCCAGAATGAGTGACCACACAGGCAACCCCGTGCACCTCACCAAGACACAGGTGTGCCCAGCTGCCCCTCCCTTTCCATCACTGTCCAGCACAGCCTGGAGAAGCTGCAGCTGCAGCAGCTGCAGGCTGAGGACAACATGCACCACCAGGGGTATGCTGTGGAATCAGAAGACTCCTTCCCCTGAGCATCAGGCAGCAGGCGGACACCAGGGGGTTGGGGCTTGAAGAAGGCTTAGTGTAGTGGACCAGTCCACAGCAGTCCTGTCATTGGCTCCACAAGGTCAGATGAGACAAGGGAGGGCAAAGGCCTGTCAGAACATCTGGAACAAGACCCTGCACAAACAATGTTGACCAGAGGTAGCCTGGCAGACACAGCATGGCCATAACACTCACAGCTGTGACATGACCCTGAGTCCCTGGGAAAGCAGGAGACCAAAGCGCACTGGTGACCAGGATTCTGTAAAACAAGTTCTAATCAGGACGCAACAACCAGGACCGGAGACCAAGAGTTAATGTCACTGCAAACACCTCCTCTCCCCGAGGGGCCTTGCTTAGACACTCCGGGGAAAATAAGTGCAGTAGAGGCCTAGGACCTGACATGATCCACTGTCACCCAAGAGCCAGGAGTGGACTCAGGCAGGGCACTCCTAAAACGTCCCCTCCACCCAAAAGAATTGAGGTCACGAAGAGCACGGTTGTGGTTCTCCTTCCATAGTGCCCAAGGAGTGCCCAAGGAGTGCCCAAGGAGTGTCCAGGAGCAGGGGCCTGCACAGGCACCCAGCTCTCCTGAACCTCAGATCTCGCACCGGGGACTCTCCTAAGTCCTGACTACTATGCCCTGCTGCAATGGCAGTGAGACCTCACCACACCACGCCTGGCCCTCAGCACCCACCCAGGGGCCCAGAGAGCCAACGCGGGAGCCTGACCAAGGTCTGAGAGCCAGCTGCAGGCCAACTGCCACTGTGTCCCTTCCCTGGCACCTCCCTCCAAGGCTCGGCTCACCTTCTCCCACCACTCCCTCTGTCCTTTGCAGGCACTCCCTCGACAACTTCCTGGGCATCCACCTCTCGGGACTCGGGCACCTCCCTGCTGCCGATCCCCACTCCTCCTCAAAGAACCCTACTCTGGTGAAGGCTCTGTTTCCCTTTGTTGTGTCGCCCACACCACGAGCCACATGGGACACCTGACCCACCTCCATGGTGTCCTCACCATCTCTACAGAGCTCTCCAGAGCCCAATGCCAGACTTCCTCAGACACTGGACAAGGACATGTTCTGTGTCCTCCACAAGGAGGAATTTTCAAGTCACACACAGAGCAGGAAGGGAGCCGGCTATAGGTCACCAACCGGCACAGAACACCCACCTCTGACAGCACAGAGACCTGGGCAGAAACGTAATAGATAGCACAGAACACAGAACGCCCTGGACACCCAGGGTGGTCTTCAAGAGGTGAGCAGAAGCCTCCCATCCTCAATGCTGGAACAAGAGGACAGAGAAACAGAGAGCAAAGCCAGAGACTGAAAATAATGATGGAGATAAGAAACGTTCCTGAATGACCAGGGTCAACGACAGACAGAACCTCCCACCCAGAGCAGCCTGAGCACATAGGACCCGTTCTGGAGGAGCATGAGCCTGCCAGGGACTATGGCAGCAACAGAACCAGGGACTTAGGCATTCAGCAGCCCTCGCACACACAGCAGGCAGAGCAAGATACTGAGCTTCAAAAGCCGCCCCCCACTCCCAGGTCCCCAGTGTGCAAAGCATGTGCAGACAGATGGAGACAAAGGCTACTGATCATAGGTGCCAGCCTGAGAGCCATGGGCGGCCAAGAAAGAGGTCACAGTAGGACTGTGATAGTGACACCAGCTCAAATGTGACCGAGCAGACTGTGGCACAGCCACCCTTACACACCCATGAAGGGAACACAACAGCAACCTGAGGCAGGAGGCGCAGCAGAAGCATGGTTCCCAGGCAGCCAGGGGTGTAGGACAAGTTGGAGGGAAGGGCCCCCAGGAGCTGCAGAGAATAGCGCCCAGGAGACAGAGCGTGCTGAGCTGAGGTGCAGCTGTGCTAGGGCACCAGAAAACCAGGGAGGCTGCGTGGAGCTTCCCTGCAGCTGGTGTGGCCTGCCCTGCTTGCCCACGTGCACACTGATGGGAGGAGGAGGACACTCAGGAAAGGCCGTCGTTCACGGCCATGTGGGTGACAGCCCGAGGGCTGGAGACGACTGCGCGGGTCCCCTACCAGATTCGTTGGCTGAGGTCCTGATCCCAGGACCTTCACAGGCAAATGTCAAGATTAAGTGAGGTCACCAGGGCATTCCCTAATCCAACAGACAGGCGTCCTCATGAGAGGAGACCAGGACACAGACCACAAGAGGGACCACCATGTGAGGACTCGGTGAGAAGATACCACCTATAAGCCAGGGAGAAGGGCCTCCAAGGGCCAGGCCATGAGACCTGTGGCTGTAACAGAATGAGTCTCTATTGCTCACGCGGCAGGTGGTGTGCTCTGTCATGGCAGCCCCAAGCCAGTTGACCCCACAACCCAGGACTCAGAGGCAGAGCACTAGTGCTGAGGGCTGCACTGCCTAGCACAGAGGGTCCCAGGGCTGCGGGCACCCAAAAGATGACATCAGATGACCTGGTCACACAAGCCGCGGGTGCTGCAGACATCGCACTGTCTCCATAGAACCCAGATGCTCCAGCATCCATCCCCGAAGTTGTTGGAGAGTGCTTTCCACAGAGGTTAAAAATGACAGAAACCAGGGACTGGGAAGGGTCCTGGGGGAGGAGGGTGGAGAGAGGGGCGGCTGGATAGGGCCAGCACAGGAGACTGCACACCCAGGAAAACCTGGTGCAGCCATCAACAGCCATCAATATGTCGAGGTGTCTCACAACTGGTCCCTTCCTGGCCCTTCTACTAGACTAGCCACAAGTGTTAACAAGTGTCACAAGCAAGAAATAGCAAAAGAATGACAGAAAACTACAGCATGGAGGTAACTGGAGGAAGAGGAAACGTACAGGTTGACAGAAAGATGCTCTGGACGAAACTCAAAGCCAAACACAGCTGCACAGCCCCTGGACTATCAACGCATGGCAGCCAGGTGACTGAGGGCAGGGGGCCGGGGGCAGCCTCTCAGCCAGGATGGAGCTGCCAGAGTGCGAAGGGGGAACCCTCAGCCTGGACCCGTGGGCAACAGAGGTGCTCCTCAGGAGAGCAGCCCTCCCTGGTTGGACCACTGCACCACGGCAGACAGCAATTCAGAGGCACTTGACCACTGAGCCACATCCCCAGCCCTATTTTGTATTTTACCTAGAGACAGGGTCTCACTGAGTTGCTTAGCACCTTGCTTTTGCTGAGGCTGGTCTCCAACTCATGATCCTCTTGCCTCAGCCTCCGGAGCCATGGGATTACAGGTGTGCACCACCACACCCAGCACAGTTACTTCTAAATTACAGATCAGTGACCACAACCCTTGCTCAGCAATCAAAACAAAGCCCATCACCTTCTGCCGCTCAAGACGAAGGTCAAGTTGATCAGAGTGTTCTTTTCTTTTTCCATAAGACATCTCTTCTAAAAATGTACAGGATGAACTAAGAAAAAAAATATGTTTAAAAGCTTCACACGTGACCATTCAGCTGCACCCACCCACTCTCCCTGGGCCAGGTACAAAAGCAGAGGCCTTGGTCAAGGATGGGATGACCAGGTCTGCCTTTGGCTCAGTCAGCATCCTGGGACCACAGCAGGAGCCACCAGCTAGGGACCCACGGGGTCCATCTCACTTCCAGTCCAGACCACAGAGCACACTTCTAAAACAAGTCCACCAGTCTCTACTGGCATAGATGGCAAACATGGGATGTGAACCAGCCCAAGGTCCCATGTCAGAACCATTCCCAATGACGACTGCTTCCTCTGTACCTGACTTCACCAGACCCCAAAGGGGGCTCCTCCTTGGCCTCCTGCAGCCGCTGCTGGAACAGGGTCAGGTCCTCCTGGTAAGTCTTCTCAGCATCCCTCAACTTCTTCTCAAAATAGACCCGTAGCTGCTCCAGCTCAGACTCATGCTGGCTCCTGTCTCGCTGCTGCTGCTGAGCAAAGCCTTGCCGCAGGTGCTCCAGCTCCTCCAGGCAGGACGCTCGTGTCAGCAGTGGCTCCAGAGGCCCTTCCACAGGAAGAGGCACACAGTCAGGGGGCAACAGAGCAGACTCTGAGAGGGGCCCAGTCCCAGACCTGGGAGTGGAAGAGGGCCCTCGCAGGGCTGCTCAGCAGAGCTCCTGAAAAGCAGCACTTTCTCTTGCTGGTGGTCCAGGAGCCAAAGAGACCCACTGTGGCAGGAGAATGGGCCCAGCCAACAGCTACCAAGGAAAGGAACAAGTGTCAATCCTGCATCCAGGATTGAACCTGGATCCTGCACAACCCCAAGAAGCCTAGAAGTGGGTTTGGGGAGGTGTGTAGCAAAGACAGCTGGGTTTCACCTGTGGGCGCCCCTGGCCAGAGAGCCAGACGTGCCCTTCAGACCTCGCAGAGCTCCTGACTGATTAGGGCACACTATGACTGTCGCAGTCTGGCTGGGCACAAAATAACCAAACTGCCACGTAGGTTCAAACAGGAATTCCTTTATTGCCCGAACTCCCAGGAACGCCACCCACGCGGCCCTTCCAGGAGCACCACACACCAACCAGAACTCCCTCCACCAGACCCTCACCAACCAATGCGAACTCTCCAGGAACCGGAACTCAAGGGAACGCCACCCTATTGCCGGACAGCAGGGGTCCATATACAATTGAATAGACAGCCTGTTTCAATCCAGCATCATCCAGTCACAGCAATCATACACTGCTTAACTTAATTATCATCATCTTAATGGCTCGGTCACCTCTCAACCACTCCTTCTGGTAATGTGCCAGGCGCCATTCCGACTTGGCTATGGCTCTCAACACATGACCACACAAGAACTATAGTCCTGGGCACTGCAGGCTGCCCCAGTGTGGACTCAGTCACCACCCAGGGCTCCCTCCTGGGGGCCTCAGTATAAAGGAAGATCTGCAGCTGAGCAAGAAGGAGCCAGAGCATGTGCAGAAGCAGCTGCGCCTCTGGTCCCATCAGCTTCTCTCTCCTCCAGCCTCCAGTGACAAACAGACCCAAGGAAGGACAACTGACACACTGCCCACCACATGTGGCCACAGACAGAACTTGGGGCTGGGAGACGAAGCCCAGGCTTCCCTTCCCAGTGCCTGGCAAAGGGCGGCTGCCCAACAGCACAGCCCTGGTCCTTCCTCATGATCCACCTGCCCTAAGGGCAGTTGGCAGATGAACTCCAAGAAGAGGACATCTCTTGTGGCCTGGGATGCTGGTGGCCTGAGCTGGGCCTGACTGTCCCTGCCTATGGGCACAAGTGGCTCTGCCTGCTCTGGAGCAGCCACATTTAGACAGCTGAGCAGAAACCAATCTGATGTGAATGGAGGGACTTGGCTCTCAGGGAAGACTAGGACCAAGCTGTCCCAGACAAACTCGCCACCGCCGGTGGGCCCTGAGTCCTTCAACACTGGAGCTTGAGCCACTAGAGGCGGCACACAGGACCACGGTGAGGGAAGCAGCAAGGCACTGTTTACAGCCATAGGCACCAACAGCAGCGTCCAGGAGAAGGCTGAGCACCACAGGCACTTCGCCTCACACTGGGGAGACACACCCACAATGATGCCAGTCTGCACCGCTAGGGCCATACAATCACACAGCTGCTACCAGCTGACTTGCCTAAGGACAAAATCATGGCTCTCCCAACTCTCGGTCTCCACCCTGGGACAGTCCAATGCAGCACGAGGCTCGTGCACTTCATTCCCAACGAAGGCCGATCCCTGTGCCTGACTTCCACAAACCCCTGAACACTGTATAGGACGGGCACATTTTAAAAACTACTTTTTGTGCTAGCTACAACTACTAAATTCTAGTTCATGAAAAATGAAACTCTCACAATGAAAAACATGCCTTCAGGGCTCATCATGTGGCTCAGTGGTTGAGCACTTACCTAGCATAAAGCCCTGGTTTCCTTTCCCAGCACTGCAAAAACTGAAAAGCACACACAGCTTTGACTTTGGAGGGTCTGAATTTCCTCCACAAAACTGCTCACCAGGGCTGGGGTTGTGGCTCAGCGGTAGAGCACTCGCTTAGCACATGCGAGGCCCTGGGTTCGATCCCCAGCACCAC
Source organism: Urocitellus parryii (assembly GCF_045843805.1). Taxonomy (NCBI): domain Eukaryota; kingdom Metazoa; phylum Chordata; class Mammalia; order Rodentia; family Sciuridae; genus Urocitellus; species Urocitellus parryii. Next base: position 226,244,231 of record NC_135532.1, on the reverse strand, counting down.
ATAAAAATAAATAAATAAAACAGATATTGTGTCTAACCACAACTAAAAAGTAAATATTAAAAAAAAAAAGGGGGGGGGAGAGAAAGGCAGAGAGAAGGGAAAGGATATGCAAATGGTAGGAGACCTTCAATGATACACAAAAGTATAAGAGGTTATGATGGGCAAGGGGGAGGGGGAAAAAAAGGGAGAGAATTGAACAACAGCTGACGAGGCAGAGAGGGAAGGTGGGAGGGGAGGGGAGGGGGGATAGTAGGGGATAGGAAAGGTAGCAGATTAAAACAGTCACTAATATGCCATTAGGTAAAAATGTGAGTATGTAACAGATGTGATTCTGCTATCTGTATTTGGGGTAGAAATGGGAGTTCAAAACCCAATGGAGTCAAATGTATGAAAGATGATCTATCAAGAGCTCTGTAATGTATGGAACAATCAATAAAAAAAAAAAGGGGGGGGGGAGGGGACTCACAAAATTAGAGGGAAGACCAATGGAGTAAAGGAAGGAGATTGAGAGGGAAGGAGGAGAGGAAGTGATGAGGAGGTATGGGGGAATGTAATCTACCAAATCATGCTATGTCCATGTTCAAATATAACACAATGAATCCTACAATAATGGATCATGTAATAATTAAATAATTAATAATAATAATAATAATGCTAGAAGGGAGATCAGAGTAGAACAAGTAAATTAAGGGAGGGAGGAGAAGAGAAGATACTGGAGAATGAGTTGGGCCAAAGTATGTGATGGACATACACAATATGAAATAAGGAATCCCACTATTATGTATAATTACAATGTACCAATAAAAAATAAATTACATAAAATTAAATAGAAAAAAAAAAAAAAAAACCTGCTCACCATTCAGCTCCTCTCTGTTGGTTCTCACAGACTCGAGCTGGGACCACAGGCGCCTGACTTCTTCTTGTGACTGGGCCTTCAGGGCTTCATAGGATGCTTGAAGATTCTCCAACTAGAAAAGGAAAGCATCACTGTGAGGAACGCAGGAGACCAAGGTGCACCATGTGTGGTCTGTGTTACATGCACCTGGTGGGCAGGAGCCAAACACATGTGGAATGGAAACTTACACCCCAAACCTAGCAGCCAGAATGGAGCAGCCAGAGCAGCCTCATCCAAACAAGGCCCAGGCCAGAGTCAGAGTCACTTAAAAGTAACAGCCAGGTATGATGGTGCCATCTGCAATCCCAGCTCCTCAGGAGGGTCAGAGAGAAGAGTCATGTAAGCCCAGGAGCCCAGGGCCAGCCGGGGCAGCATAACAAGACCCCAACTTGAAATAAGAAAGATAGAATTCAATTCTGGGTGTGAGTGTTCACAGCATAACTTCAGCATGTACATGCTGGGGACAGTGTAGTCACCTGCCTGATGGCCTAGAGCCATAACGGCACCATTCCTGCAGCAGCCAGACACAGCCATCATCTGTGAGGCTGTCTGCACCCTCTGGGCACAGGACGGGGCTCACCCATGACCATGGTGGGACCTGCAGGAAGGGCTTGCGATACCGCTGTTGTGAGGCAGGGCCAGGGAAGCAGCATTACCCACAGGACCATCCCTTCAAATGAGGAGTGTGTGTTCTTCACGTTCACATTACAGAAGCAGGTCACCTCACACTCGGACACTAAACGCTGCTCCTCACCTTGTCAAGTGCCCATAAAGCACAGCATGAAGGGCTAGGCCCTGCCACGGACTGACCCTCTGGTCTCAGGGATGGCGAAGAGCATCCTGACACACTGTGACACTGCCAGGCCCAAAGCGAGTGCACCCTGGTGGGATGTCAGCACCATTCTGTGTGGTCCGGCTACAAGACAGAGCAGGCAGGCTGTCCCAGCAGAGACCCAAGAGGCCTTCCAAGCAACACAGGCCTGTCCACTCGCCAAGGAGGACAAGCATGCACCCTGCTGCAAGGCTGCCTGACTTCCAGACTTCCAACCCCTCTCCCTGCAGTGCCGTGTTTCCTCTACAGTTACCCCAGGCCTGGGCCTGTTCCCAGCAGATGGATCTTCTCCCTGAGCAAGAACCGCAAAAGGGAAGGCAGGCTCCAGTCCAGAGCCAACGGCCAGGCCAGGAAGGCCTGGTGGAAGGATGAGCCTCACCATCTGTCTCGTGGGCTGCAACCCCACAGGGAGCTGGGCAACCACAGAGGAATGTGGCCCCTGAGCTATGGCCTGTAGTGAGAGAGGCACTGGCCCTGAGGCTGATCCATCCTCTTCATGGCATTAGGACCAGGGGGTGCTCATGGGCTTTCTCCCCATCACTGTGAGACATCCTAGCAGCCAGGACAAGACTAGGACCCCAGAAACAAAGGATATAGACACCAGGTCTTCAGGTCCAGAGATGGGCCCAGGCAGGCTCCTGAAGACCATGGGGACCCATGTTGCCCCTGCTCAGATTGCACACCTCTGCACACCACCAATTCCAACTTCTGTTCTACTCTTTTCAATGTCTTGGGCTGACCCTCATCTCTTGGGTTTGGTAGGAAAGCACTCAGGCTGGAGTACCCTGGCCATACCTTAAACAAGACATGCAGGACTGCACCAGAAGCAGGTCTGGAGCAAGTAAGCAGAAATGCTTTGGGGAGCTACTGGAGGAAGTTCTGGCTTATAGAATCACAGTTGGGGAACATGGCCTTACTCCTGGAGTTTGGTATCTTTTTATTTATTTTATTTTATTTTTTTATACTTACAATTGAACCCAGGGATGCTTTACTACTGAGCCACATCCCAGCCCTTTTTATTTTTTATTTTGAAACAGGGCCTTCATAAGTTGCCGAAGGTCTTGCTAAATTGCCAAGGCTGGTCTTGAACTTTCAATCCTCCTGCCTCAACCTCCCAAGCCATGAGAATTACAGGTGTACGCCAACATGTCTGAATTACCATTTGGGACCTTTATTAACATTTCAGGTATACTTCTAGAGAATGTGCACTTTCCAAGTACAAGGCAAGAATGTTAATGCTGACATGAACCTCAGACTCTGCCCTTGCGCCTCCACCCAACAAGTCTTCTCAAAGTCAGTACTCAAATTTCAGCAAATAACAGAACAATGGCCCAGTTACAAAATCTTTTAAAACTTCTCTAAAGGCTGGGGCTGTGGCTCCATGGTAGCGCACTCACCTGGCATGTGTGAGGCACTGGGTTCCGGCACCTCACACAAATAAATAAAGGTCTATCGACAACTAAAAAAAAAAATTAAATTCCCTAACACGAATAATTAAGAATGAGTGAGCTCGTGCCTACCTCCAGCTGCTTTTCTCTCTCCCTCTCTCTGAACCTCGACTCCAGGTCTTCCAGGCACTGGCAGCGCTCCACCTGCAGGTCCTCGCGTAACTGCTTGATGGCTGCCTGGTGTTGAGCCTCCAGGTTCTTCAGGGAGACTAGAAGGCAGCACGAATTCCACCTCATTTTCAAGGAGATGCCACTATCCCTCCTCAGCGGCACTGGCAGCAGGTTACCACTGAGATGATAACAGCTCAGCTCGCTGCATGCCACTGAGCTGCATCCTGGGCCCATGCTCTCCTGCACAGTGTGCCACGCCAGGGGTGTGGCAGGAAGGCAAAGCTGAGCCCCAGCCTGCAGGCCCAGTCCACACCCTGTCTCAGCAGCCACTCTGCTCTCCCCAGGAAGGAGGAACAGACAGACATGGTGGTTCACAGGCAGCATCACTCAGCCCACAAGGACCACTGCAGAATACACAACTACCAGATACTACTGTTCTGGTATCAATTTAGTAAATAAGCACACAAAACATGTCTTTGAGACAGAGGTCAGGTGGCCAGCAAGGAGGCCTCCCAACCTGCCATCAGGAGTACCTGGCATTGGAAACCAAAGGTGGCAGAAGTGTGTTTGGTCCATGTGGTGAGCTGTAAGATCCTGAGTCTAATATCACACAGAAACTCAGCCCCTCCAGACCTGCTCACAATAGTTCTATGCTCACCTTCAGCCTGATTTTTAGCTTGAAAAATCTTTTCCGACTCAGCTCTCTGTCCTGCCAATTCTTTCTGAAACTGGTTTTGCAAATCCTCCATTTCTGACTGGTGCTTTGCGGATAATTCTTTGCGTAGATTTTCTAAGCATAACTCTTTTTCAGATTCCCAGTCTTGTTTTAGGGTCTAATTTAAAAGAAAAAGAAGATTATGGTAAATATTGATCATATGTGGTAAAGAAAGTTCAATCACACTGTCAAAAACCTAGAGTGGAGCCAGGCGCAGTGGCGCACGCCTATAATCCCAGTGGCTCAGGCAGGAGGATCGCAAGTTCAAAGCCAGCCTCAGCAACTGTGAGGTGCTAAGCAACTCAGTGAAACCCTGTCTCTAAATAAAACACAAAATAGGGCTAGGGATGTGGCTCAGTGGTTGGTTGCCCCTGAGTTCAATCCTCGGTACCCCTCTTCCCCCCCAAAAAAAAAACCCTAGAGTGAGCAACCCTTGACCCCATACTGAACTGTCACTGCAGGAAATGGGTCTTGATGGCCAGCCAGTGACTCACCAGCTGCTGCAAGGACACAGCAGGAGCATGCACAAGGCAGACAGCTGGAGACAAGAGAACAGGGCCGCCTCGCCCCCAGCAAAATGATTCTCTGAATACAAAGTGCATTGCGTGGCCATTCTTGAAAGCTCGTGAAGCTATGTCCCTACAAGATGCAGGATCTGATGGTGACTTGCCAAACTCTCCAAGAGATGGGTTCTGGTCCCAGCGTCCTAAGAAACAACTCTCCGCTGCCAGGTCAGAGGAGTGGAAGGCCAGGGCATGAACCCCAACCCTGAATGGACAGCCCTGGCCAATGCCTGAGCAAGCAGGACTCAGGAGGAACCCCTCAACTCACTGGGGCTGGGGCTGGCCCCCACAACTCCACAGCCTCCTGACATTCAGAGGTACCACACCTCGGGCCATGTTCCCCTTCCTCCGCCAGACACAAGTCCAAGAGGACAGGGATAGTGGCCCAGGACAAGGGTGGAGGGGTGACAAGCAAATTTGTACCACAGACATCAGTGTGAAACAGCACACATCACTCGACAGCACAGCTGTCCTCACACAGGACAACTACTCGCTCTGCCCAGTTCCCCTGGGTCCCTCAGCATCAAGGGTCACAGAACCATGCTGTGCAGTCACCCACCTCAACCATCTGCACACTTTTCTCCATTTCTGACCGCAGCTTCTCTTTCAGCTCCGCTGTAAGACAGACAACAAGCCATTCAGACCCCTGAGTCTCACCTCCAGATCCATCACCCAGGAGACAAGGCTCCAGCACCATGGGCCACACAGTGGACACTCACAACAAACACCCTGTGTCCAGGAGGGCCACCAAAACCCAGGCCTGGACAGAGAATAGACAGGGCCCATACAGACCAGAATGGTGAAAAGAGAGCAGCCCAGAGAGGGTTGACAGACAAGCTATGTTTACAAGCTATGTTTCCCAAAAAAGGGAGAAAAATATGGGAGTCTGAGGCAGGAGATCGCGAGTTCAAAGCCAGCCTCAGCAATGGCAAGGTGCTAAGCAACTCAGCGAGACCCTGTCTCTAAATAAAATACAAAATAGGGCCAGGGATGTGACTCAGTGGTTGAGTGCCCCTGAGTTCAATCCCTGGTACCAAAATAAATAAATAAGGAGAAAAATTTAAATATACCTTTGTTTGCTTGAAAGTCCATGAAGAAACAAAAGAGCGTCACAAGAGCTTAAGAAAACTTGCCCCTCAGAGTGAGGGAGAGGCGGGCTGGGGCAGGGGCTCTCCACACAGCCACAGCTGAACATGCTGTTCCTGCACCAGTGGAAAGCAAGCAGGCAAGCAGGAGCACAAGCACTGGCCTGCGGCTCCCTTCTGGAGTGAGAACACGTGAACCGCAGCTGTGGGAACATCTGCACAGCTTGGCAAATGCACCCCAAGCCACCAGACTATGTTCTTCAAGCGAGTGGATTGTGCACTGTGTCAATTATGTCTCAAAAAAGATCTTTAAAAAAGATGTGCACGAGCTGGAGCTGGAGCTCAGTGGTAGAGTGCCTGCCTCACACATGTGAGGCACTGGGTTCAATCCTCAGCACCGCATAAAAACAAATAAATAAAGATATTGTGCCCATCTACAACTAAAAAGCTATTTTGAAAAAAAGTTAAGGGGGGGCTGGGGCTGTAGCTCAGTGGTAGAGCGCTTGCCTTGCACGCATGAGGCCCTGGGTTCGATCCCCAGCACCACATAAAAATGAATAAATAAATAAAAATGAAGATATTTAAAAAAAAAAGCTAAGGGGGCTGGTGTTGCAGCTCAGTGGCAGAGTGCTTGCCTAGCATGTGTGAGGCACTGGGTTCTATTTTCAGCACCACATATAAACAAATGAATAAAATAAAGGTCTATCAACAACAAGAAAATTTTTTTAAAGTTCAAAAAAAATGAAGTTAAAAAAAAAAAGATGCATGAAAGCAGGGTCCTCTTAAAAAAGAACATAAAAATTATTAAAAATAAAACATGAAAACATTTATTAGGCCAAAAAAAGAGCTCAATTTGACCAAGAATTAGCAAATTTAAGAAGTACCCAGGTTAGCCAGTGGGTGGCACAGCCAACCAGGAGAATCATGGTCAGCTCAGCATAGGAGGACAGGGTCTGAGACCAGGGGCATTTGGGTGGGGCTGAAAAAGCCTGTAGGCAGCAGATCCCACCATCCAAATTAACACTCATCCACTGGAGATTGCACTGAGGGAGAGACCAGCAGAACAAGGGCTGCCAAGGCCAGGTGAACAGACGTGCTGACCCAGGCACAGCTCAGCCCACAGCAGTGTAAACTGTCAGGAGCCAGGCTTGGGGGGCTGCCTTTCAGGGAATGGGGACAGGAGCGTGCACTCTGGACAGGGGAAGTGACCCAGAAAATAAGCAGGCCATTTCTTAAAGAGGACACCATGAAGTCTAGTGCAGCCAGGAGGCATACTGGCTTGGCCCCATGTGCAGAACCTCTCTCTTGCCCATGCCAGCATGCAGTACCAGTCTCCTGCCCACAGCGGAGTGCCATCGCTTCCTTCTCTTGCGCATGCTGCTCCCGGACCAGCTCCAGCTCACACTGCAGCCTGCTCTGCAGCAGAGCCAGCTCCTGCGCACGCCGGCCGTTGAGCATCTCCCGCAACTCAGTCAGTGCGGTCTCCTTCTCCTTCTGCAGGTTGGCCTGCGTTAGCTCCAGCTGCACCGTGTGCATGTTGCTCAGGCTCAGACGCAGCGCCTCCAGCTCCAGGCTGGGTGCCGTCTGGGGACAGAGGCACATCCGATGAGTCTAGGCTTGGAACCAGGCAACAAGGTGACACCAAGAAACACGTGATGGACCCAGGACAAGGGAAACAGAGCATGCAGCACAGGAGGACAACCACCTGCTCTCCACACTTGTGGCTGCAACTGTCCCCACAGTGTGCCTCCCACCAGCAGCCACTCCCATGGCTTCCCTCACAAGTAAGAGCAATTTACAGCAGAAGCAGTCAGGGCACCGCATATATGACCTGGCACAGGCCAGACTGCCCTCCCCAGGCCCCTAGATGCCCTTCCACCTGCCCCAAGGAACCGCCCCCCCACAGAAAACATGGAAACACAGCAAGCTGTGGCATCTGCCAATGCACTCTGGGATGAGTCTCCCCCACCTGCAGTCCCCTCCCAGCTCAAGACCCCAAGTGCCCTTGTGTGGATGGCTGAGGATATGCCCAGTGTGTGATGGCCAAGAGCCCTGGCTAGGCCGTGCAGGTCACCTGAGGCTGCTGCTGCTGGGCAGCCTCATCCTCGGATCTGCTTGCCAGTTCACAATCTTGTTCTTCTTCCTAGGGAAAGAAAGCAAAGACCATGGCCAGAAAATTCACAGAACCAGCAGCCACTAAGAAATAATAAAATAATAAAATAAACTGGTGCCTCACAAAAGCAGTGCCAAGGATGTTCCAGACACCTGGAAGGTGGAAAAGGCCCAACCAGACTCACACAGATGTCCCAGACCAGCAAACCAGGAGCCCGGGCTTTTCATGGACACTGCAGTCCTCCCTACAAGAGGGCGTAGGAGGGCTGAGGCTGGGGCTTGGCAGTAGAGTGCTCACCTAGCACATGTGGGGCACTGGGTTTGATCCTCAGCACCACATAACAATAAATAAAATAAAGTCATTGTGTCCATCTACATCTAAAGAAAAATATAAATTAAAAAAAAAAAGCGTAGGACTTGCATGTGAACTGCACACATCCTCCAGGAGACTTTCAGTCATGTTAGGTGACCTGTGACACCTAACAATGAAACTGCATAAACAGTGGCTACAGCCTACCCTTTAGGGAATAATGGTAAGAGCAAGAGGTCTGTCTGCATTCAGACCAGATACCAACTTTCCCCAAAGTTCCTTCAGTCTGTACTCAGTAGACTCTATGGGTGTGGACAGCTGATTGCACTCACCCAGAAAGCAAAGCATTAACAGGTGCTGCAACAAGGGCTACACGTCACAGAATACCATTTACATAACATATCAGGAGCCCAGATCCACAGAGAGCCGCCTGGGGGTGGCGTGGGCAGGTACAACTGTCAACAAGCACGCGATTTTCTTTTGGGGTGATAAAAATGTCCAGAGCTTAACAGAGGAGAAGGGGTGCACCTCTGGGCCTGTCCTAAAAGCCTCTGAAGTATGTGCTTTAAAACAGTAGATTAGGGACTAGGGATATAGCTCAGCTGGTAGAGTGTTTGCACTCACATGCACAAGGCCCTGGATTCAGTCCCTAGAACCAAAAAGAAAAAAAAAAAAAAGCAGTGGATTACATCATGGGAATCACATCTCACTGAAAGACAGCCATCAGGGAAGGGCACTCGCTTTGCTGGACAGTGCCAACCTAGCCATCTGAATGCAGGAAGAGAAGAGCGACACCACAGAAGAGAAAAGGTACAGGACGTGGTGGACCAATGCAAGACGCCAACATCAAAGGTCACTTATGGTCACCGAGTTACAAGTATTGACAAGATATGACTGATTCTCAAAGTCATAGAGGGCGTGGAAAACAAATGCACCCACACAGTCGATGACAGAGTACGTGAGTTTGCTTTCTTCTTAAAAGGTACTGGACAATGTCTGTCAGAGCCATCAAAGACCTCTGTCTTAACACTCCAGCTCTGCCCCTTGCTTCAGCAGCAACAGCCCCAGGGAAGAGATGCTGTGGCCGCCCCTCAACAGGGATCAACGCAGCTCCCCCCCAGTCTGTCTGCCTGCACAGCACCCCTCCGCCAGGAAACCCCTCCCCCCCAGTGATCTTCAGGTCCAGCCTCTCTGTGTGAAGTGTCGCCTGGGCACTTCAAACTCGGAATGACTAAATAAACTCAATTTTCCTGCCCAAGCCAGGGGACTTGGGGTGGACAACTTGATGTGGTCATGGAGGCTTAAAAGACCCCCAGAAGAACCAAAGTGCAGGGAGCTGACAGCATGGGTGAGCAACACTGAGGAGTTCAGCAGAGTGTGTTAGTCGGTTCTGCCTGACTGTGACCAAAAGACCTGCCGAGAACAACTCAGAGGAAGAAAAGCTTATTCTGGCTCACGGTCCGGTCCAGGTCCACGGCTGGATGACTCCACTGCTCTGGGCCTGAGGTGAGGCAGACAGCATCACGGCAGAAAGACACCGCAGAGAAAAGCTGCTCTATCTCATGGCACCAGGAAGCAGGGAGTGCAGGCAGAGCCAGGGACAAAACAATCCGTCGCCCAGGCACAGCCAGGGGACCCAGCTCCCTCAGTCACACCCGACAACGCGCCTACAGCTGCCACCCAGTGATGCATTCCAATTATGAATCCACCAAATGGATCAATCCACTGGTTAGGTCACAGTACCCTTAGTTTAACCATTTCACCTCCCGCATAAACAAAGGAGCCTTTGGGGAACATCTTACAACCATAACAGGGAGTATGACAAGATTCCCCCCAACACTGGGGGCTCCTCCAGCGTTCTCTGCCTCAATGAACGAACGGCAAAGCAAAAACCACACTCCATCCCCGCCACATCATGACCAGTCGTGGCGTCTCTCCACTCCCATAAGCACAGCTGTCCAGTGTCCTGCAGCCACTCGGCCTCTCCTGACTTTGCCACACTCAAGACTGCAACTTCCCATGGGGTGAACCCCAGCACACTGGGCTTCAGTGCTCACCACACCGGCCTCTGCTCTTTATCTGCTTCCTCTTGGGGCCATACCAAGCCCAGCAGAGGGCACAGCTACTCTTGACCCCATGTCCACGACCACCTCCACACACCACACCTCTAAGGAAGTAGTGCCTACACAATGCCAGGGGCAGCCTCCACGTCACTGGAGAGCATCTGCATGCTGGGCTCACCTACCCACGAGGTGATCGACTGCCTGGGAACAGCCTGACTGCTCACAGCAGAGCCTGGGTCGGACACATAAGAATCCTGCTTCAAAGTGAGCCTCCTGGGAAGGTCAGGGGAGCACCCATTCTAACCCTGAAGGTGTGATCCTCAAATATCTGAACCACTGGTAGGACCCACAGAAAGGGCCTGGACACTTCCAAAGGGACTGTGCACACCACACAGGACCTCAGAGCCCACTACAAGGGCACAGTCCAAGTGATGCTCATTGGGAGAATAGATCTCTGTACCTGAAAGTCTCCCTGCAGAGAGCAGAGTCCCGCCAATCTCACTGATGAGACCAGTGTAATCTCAAAGCTACGCCTGGCAAGAATTTACCAGAGAAGTCAGTGTAAAAATAGGGGAGGAAAAAAGATCGTCCACAATCGCAGACAATGCAGAGCCACTGATACACTCCCATGCCACTACTACTTCAGAACCCAGGGCCACATGTGCAAACAACAGAGACAAATGGTGACCAGCCCCTCAGGGGCTAATTAAACCCCACAGACATGCACACACATAGACCAGGAGGACTGTGTGAGAATGCCCACAGACAATGCCCTTAGACAAGGACACTGCGGTGCACCATGCACAGGACTGCCTGGAAACTGCTCAACATGGTGGGACCCGCAGGAAAGGGCTCAACAGGAAGTATTTTAGCCTTTTTGCCATTGTGACAAAAGGATTCAACCAGAACAAGTGTAGAGGAGGAAAAGTGTATTTAGGGGCCCATGGTTTCAGAGGTCTCGGTCCATAGACAACAGATTCCATTCTTCGAGGCTCAAGGCAAGGTAGAACATCATGGTGGAAGAGAGTGGCCGAGGAAGCAGCTCCCATGAAGATCAGAAAGCAGAGAGGGAAAGGTTCCACCAGCCATATTCAAAATATACACCCCAAAGGCACGCCCCCAAGGCCCACCTCCTCCATTACCCCTCAATTCCATCAGGTAACTAACTAATACACTGACTGGGTTCAGGCACTCACAACCTAATCATTTCCCCTCTGAACGCTCTTTCATCGTCTCACAGGTGACCTTTTGGGGACACCTCACATTGAAACCATAACAGACACACTGCAGATTCTCCATAGGTGAATCTCATTATCAAGACACTGGACTCACAGGCACAGACCCAAACATTACATGCTAGAATTTATAAAAATTCAAAAACTAGTGGCGTTGAGGATTTAGCTCTGTGGCAGAGCACTTGCCTAACACACACCAGACCCTGAGTTTGGTCTTAAGCCCTGGGGGGGGGGGGACGGACTCAAAAACTAGCAAAACTAAACTAGCTATAAGTACTGCATAGGATTTACACACACACACACACACACACACACACACACAAATGAACCATAAAGCTCTAAGAAGATAACAGAATGTTTCAGAAGTCACAGGAGGACCGTGAGTTCAAAGCCAGCCTCAGCAATGGCGAGGCACTAAGCAACTGAGTAAGAACCTGTCTCTAAATAAAATACAAAACAGGGCTGGGGGCTGGAGTTGAGCTCAGCATAGAGCACTTGCCTCATAAGTGTGAGGCACTGGGTTCAATTCCTAGCAAAACAATAAATAACCAGATAAAATAAAGGTCCCTCAACAACTAAAAAATGTAAAAAAAAAAAATAGGGCTGGGGATGTGGCTCGGTGGTCGAGTGCTCCTGAGTTCAATACCTGGTAGCCCTCACCACCGCCAAAAAAAGAGAAGATAACAGAGTGTTTCTGTGACCCCTCAGGGCTAGGAGTGACTTTTTGGCAGGACACAAAAAGCACTGATCAAAAGAAAAACTGATAAACTCAAATCATAAAAATTAAGGATTTCTGCTTATCAAAGAACAGAACTAAAAACAACCCCCCCCCAAAAAAAAAGAGGCCAGTGAGGGTGGAGAAACCAATCACAGCAGATGTATCTAACAAATGACAAGTCAAGAACATCGAGACGTCTCCAAACCACCAAAGACACTAAGTACGTGGGGGCTAACAGAGGAGCACGGCCTGCACCCAGCTAAGACCTGGACACACCCAGCATGATGTCAAGAGTGCCGTCATGGTACCACGCCAGCATATGAAGGAACACAAACACACTGAAAAACCAAACACGACTGTATTAACAGATCTGGCACTGCAGAGAAAATATCCCTGAGTTTAAAGGCAAGGCAACAGAAACCTAAAATAAAGACAGATGCAGGGAAACTGGGGGTGGAGAAGAGGTGGCAAGCGTGAGGCAACAGCTTGGCCCCTCCTGTGGCCAGCAGCTGTGCTCAGCCGAGCTTGCACAGGGCGTTGCAGTCGAGGCTGTGCTCAGCAAGGGCATGTTTCCACCTTCAGAATGTGGGAGCATCCCAATGCTGGCAGATGTTGACACTGCAGGGCCTGGTGCAGACGCCAATACAGGGCACCCAAGGTCACCAGAAGGGGAGGGACAAGAGGGAACAGAAAAAAAATATGTGAAGAAATAATAGCTGAAAAGGTGCAGGTGTGCAGCCGCAAGATCAGGACACGCATTCCACAGCTGCTGCTGCATGGCCGGCATCCGCAGGTGGCCCCAGCACCACTGGGCTATACCCTGGTCCTTCTTCCCAGCTGAATTATCAGGTATCACCAACTCCAGCACCTACTAAGGAAACCACGACCGTCTTTCAAAGATGACACACAATCACATAAGCAGAGCGAGGGATAGTCACAAACCAAATTCCCCCAGAGTCAATAGAACAGCAGAGCCCTTGCCAGGTGGCAGGTGCAGCTGCGGGGCTCTGGGCCAGGCCTCAGCCCTCCTGCACGCAGAGACAAAAGTCCCAATCTCACAGCATGCCACCCAATATTAAAGGAGATACAGAGAAAACACACAACCATGTCTGATACAAGTGAAAAGGACGAAGGTCTTGTCACCACTATTCTAAATAAAGTTCACTCTTCCAATCCTGCTCACTGTCAAAATACCTCATCATGTACACCAGGCATCCTACCAAGCAAAAGCACATGCACAGAACAAAACCAAGGTGAATCTTAGTGCAAGATGAGGAAAGGACCCTTGAGTGTCCTTCTGAAGATGCTGCCTTCTGAAGCACACCATCAGCACAGATGCTCTGCAGTCCAGCAGCATCCCGACACAGGGGCAGCTGATACCTGACCCAAAAAGACCTATGCCACAGCTCCCTCGGCCCTCAACAGCTGGGACGATTTGGAACTAACCAAACTTCCCTGTGCTGGGAAAACCTGAAGATCACAGCAATCATTCTTATCACTAGGATTGTAACGACAGCCACAGGTAGAGGACTGGGCCCTCTGCTGGGAATCACTGTCACCAAGGAAGGTGGAAGGCAGCCTTGGGCCATCTGCCTAGGAGACAAGATACCTGCACTCCCTCCAGCCCTTCTGGCCCAGGGAAGCCTAGCAAGTGTCCCTGCAGGGTCTGGTCTAGCTCCACCGGCTCCAGATCATTCTTTTTCTGATCACACCCCCATTAGTGGTACCCACATCCTACCAGTGCCTGGGAGAAGCTCAGATAGCAAGTCCCAGCCTGTGTTCCACTTTGAAGCACAGCAGCCTGTGAACTGGACCAGGTGTGGCAAATTCATAACAGACCTGCTGGCCCAGAGGAGAGCAAGCAGAGCGTGGACACAGTTCCTCTACCTCCATGCAGGTCTTCTGCCTGCTCTGAAGCCCCCCTGCCAGCCTGGGAGCCCAGCCCGAGCCTCCTCTGTCCCAAGCTGTCTCTGACTCACAGGAACCCATGCCTACCTGCCAACCTTTAAAAAGACAAAGGCAATTATTTCACACCCTCGGATCTCAGCAGCCCATTAACTCCATACCAGCCACCTCTCAAATTAAACTTCAACAGCCTTTCTCCAAATACAGGTTTCAGAGCACACCTTCTCTTTTATATGTCTGTTACGGACTGAATTTTTCCCAAATCCCACAGATTGAAGCCCAAACCTCCAATGAGAATATCTGGAGATAAGGCCAGAAGGTCAGATGGAGTCATGAAGGTTCCTAATCCAACAGGATGTGTCCTCTTAAGCAGAGACACCAGCACTCTCTCTGCCATGTGAGGGCACAGGGACAAGACAGCTGCCTGCAAACCTCACCAGAGACCAACCCAGTTGGCACCCTGACCCTTGACCTTGGACTTACAACCTCCAAAAGGCTGGTGGAAAAATGAAATTTCCCAGGGCTGGGGTGGTAGCTCAGTGGCAGAGCGCTTGCCTAGCATGTGTGAGGCACCGGGTTCGATCCTCAGCACCACATATCAATAAATAAAATAAAGGTCCATTGGCAACTAAAAAAAATTAAAAAAAAAAAAAAGAAAGAAATTTCCCTTGAGTCCCCCATCTGTGCTCTGTGCAGCTGAGCAGACAACACACTGCTTCCAGACTCCTCATCTTCCCGCTCCCCTCCCTCCAGGTGACCTGCTCCTATGCCATCTCTGAGGCCCCTCACCTCACACACAGCTTTGCTTCAACAAGTGCCACCAGTGTAGAGCTGCAGGAGCTTCGAGGCAGCAAGGTGCCTGGCTCCCTGCACCACCTCCCTTCTCTCCTATGGCCAAGGCACATGTGGCAGTGTCAGGACTGGGGCCTGCACCCCGCCAGAGGCACTCTCACCAAGCAGAGCAGGTGCTCTCACACAGGCTCCTCCCAGAGGCCCAGAGCTCAGCTCCACCCTCTGCGTTGTATCAGCCTGTTGTCACAGCCTGCCCTCCATCCTGGGATCCCCCAACACCTCATGTGATTTTCTTTCATTTGCACTCACCAAGGTCCACTCTGTACTGTAAAGTCCAGCGTGCCTCAACAGCACGCGCTCCCACACATCCACCATTCCAGCATCCCATGGATAGTCCTGACTGCCCTGTGCCTCAGCTACTCACCTGCACCCTTCCTGCACCCCAACACCAACTCTGGCCAACCCTAATCTGTTCCCCTTCTCCCAGCTGGCCTCCTCCACAGCGTCCTCTGCATGGATTCGAACAGGGTAGAACCACACCCGTGTGCTCAGACTGATTTCTTTCACTTGGTAACAGGCACTTAAGGTGCCCCCAACACTTCATGGTTTGATAGCTCATTTCTTTCTAATGCTGAGTGACAATATGTTCTGGATGTAGTTTTTCTATCTACCATTAGCCTCCCAAAGGACATCTTGGCTGCTCCAGTTTGGCAAGCCCCCAGGCAACCACTGCTTAGTCTGCTTGCTAGCGTCCTTGCTGCTCCCACCCAATGCCACACCTGGAGCCAGGGCACAGTCACATGCACAGGGGTGCAGTGCTCACTGCTCATTTTCTTCCTAATGAAAACTGGTTGGAGCATCTTTTGATGCACTTAGTTGGTGCCAAGCATCACCACTGGTAAGGTCTCTATTCATATATTTCATACATTTTTTGTACTTATTTTATATTTATTTTTCAGTTGTAGTTGGACATAATACCTTCATTTTGTTTATTTATTTTTATGTGGTGCTGAGGATCAAACCCTGGGCCTTGCATGTGCTAGGTGAGCTCTCTACATCTGAGCCCCAGCCCCAGCCATTATTTCACCCATTTTTTAATTGGGCCCTTTTCTCATTGATGAGTTTAAGAGTTCTTTTTTTTTGTTGATACAAGGAGCACTTAACCACTGAGCCACATTCCCAGCCCATTTTTGTTCGTTTTTCCCAAGACAAGGTCTCACTAAGTTTTTAGTGCCTTGATAAGTTGCTAAGGCTGGCCTTGAACTTGCCATCCTCTTGCCTCAGCCTCCCTAGGTGCTGGAATTACAGGTATACACCACCATGTCCAGCTGAGTTCTTTTTTTTTGGTACCAGGGATTGAACCCAGGGGTGCTTAACCATTGAGCCACATTCCCAGCCCTTTTTATATTTTTATTTAAAGACAGGGTCTCACTGAGTTGCTTAGAGCCTCACTAAGTTGCTGAGGCTGACTTTGAACTTGTGATCCTCCTGCCTCAGCTTCCCAAGTCACTGAAATTATAGGCATGTGCCACCGTGCCCAGCCAGCTGAGTTCTTTAATATATTCGAAACAGTTCGGATTGGACATGTGTTCTCCAATTTTCTCCCATCTGTGGTCGGTCTTCTCCTTCTGTGAACACCATATTTTACAGAGAATTTTCTGAATTTCACTAAGTGCTGCTTAGCATTTCATTCTTTCACAGATGCTTTTGGTGATGTACCTAAAAACTTATCTCCAAACACAAGGTCAAGTAGGTTTTCTCCTGGAAGTTTTAGTTTTGCATTTTTTATTTAAGTCTATGACCCATTTTGGATTCATGTTTGTGCAAGGTCTCTTGTCTAGGTTCTCATTAAAAGCTTTTTCACGTTTACTTAAAAATTAAGATTTGTATTTGTCATTCTTAACATATAAGTACAAAGAACTAAAGAGATTAACAATACATGTATGGTATTAAAATTTCATGAGTAGAAAAATAAGAGAAAAGTCTAAAAGGTCTTTTGAAGAGGACAGAAGCAAAATAAATGTTGAAAAACACTGGTAGGAAAAGTTCTTAGTTCTGACACCAAAGACACAACCCACCAAAAAAAATTAAAGAGAAAAGAAAAAAAATAATTTTTAATTAAAATTTATCTTAATTTTTTAAAAAAGTACAACCCATAGAAGAACAAACTGATAAATCCAAGCTCATTAAAATATTTTGCTCTTCAAAAGGTAGTATTAGAAGAAAAAAGACAAACCATGAAAAGGGAGAAAATACATGCAAAGATGCATATGATAAAGAACCTGCATCCAAAGGCTGATTCAGCATACAGAAATCAATAAATGCAATACCTCACATCAACAGACTTAAAGACAAGATCACATGATTATCTCAATAGATGCCAACAAAGCATTGGCAACATACAGTGCCCCTTTATGTTCAAAACACTAGAAAAAGTAGGGATAGTAGGAACATACCTCAACACTGTGAAAGCCATCTACGCTAATCCCAAGGCCAACATCATCTAAAGATGAAAAATTAAAAGCATTCCCTCTAAAGACTGGAGGAAAGTTTTTAGAAAGTTAACCACTTCTCGGGCTGGGGATGTGGCTCAAGCGGTAGCGCGCCCGCCTGGCGTGCGTGCGGCCCGGGTTCGATCCTCAGCACCACATACCAACAAAGATGTTGTGTCCGCCGAGAACTAAGAAATAAATATTAAAAAAAAAAATTCTTTAAAAAAAAAAAAAAAAAGAAAGTTAACCACTTCTACTCAACATAGTCCTTGAAACTCTAGCCAGAGCAATCAGATGAAAGAAATAGGATACACATAGGAAAATAAAATTCAAACATCATTATTTGCCAATGACATGATTCTACATTTAGAAGATCCAAAAAATTCCACCAAAAAACTTCTAGAACTACTAAATGAATTCAGCAAAGTAGCAGGATATAAAATCAATACCCATAAGTCAAATGCATTTCTATACATAAGCAAGAGAAATTAGGAAAACATCCCATTCACAATTGCTGAAAAAAAAAAAACCTTGGGAATCAATCTAACAAAAGATGTGAAAGAACTCTACAATAAAAACTACAGAACACTAAAGAAAGAAATTAAACAAGATCTTAGGAGATGGGACAATCTCCCATGCTTTTGGATAGGCAGAATTATTACAGTCCAAATGGCCATACTACCAAACCTGTTATATACATTTAATGCAATTCCTATTAAAATCCCAATGACATTCTTCATAGAACCAAAAGCAAAAGCAGTCATGAAATTCATTTGGAAAAATAAGAGACCCAGAATAGTCAAAGCAATACCAGACCTTAAACTTTACTACAGAGCAACAGTAACAAAAACAAAACAGACATGCAGACCAGTGGTATAAAATAGAAGACCCAGATACAAACCTACATAAATGCCGTTACCTCATACAAGACAAAGCAGCCAAAAACATAGAGTGGAGAAAAGATAGCCTATTAACAAATGGTGCTGGGAAAACTGAAAATCCATACATAGCAAAATGAAGTTAAGAGGGTGACCTCTCTCACCCTGCACAAAAGTCAACTCAAAGTGAATCAAAGACTTAGACACAAGAACAAAGACCCTGTGCCTAAAAAAAAGTAGGCCCAAATCTTCATCATGTTGGCTTAGGACCTGACTTCCTTAACAAGACTCCTAAAGCGCAAGTAGTAGAATCAACAATCAATGGGATGGATTCAAATAGAAAGCTTCTTCTCAGCAAAGGAAAAACAATCATGTGATGAGAGAGCCTACAGAATGGGGAAAGTGTTTTCCACACACACCTCAGAGAGGCACAAATCTCCAGGATACAAAAAGAAATCAAAAAACCCAATAACATAATTGATAAATGGGTGAAGGAACTGAACAGACACTTCACAGAAGAAGAAATACAAATGGTCAGCAAACATACAAAAAAAAGTTCAACTTCTCTAGCAATTAAAGAAATGCAAATCAAAACTACTCTAAGGGGCTGGGGATATAGCTCAGTTGGTAGAGTTTGCCTCACATGCACAAGGCCCTGGGTTCATTCAATCCCCGGCACCACGGGTGAGGGCAGGGGGGGGTGTGCGGCGGACACCCTACTCTAAGATTTTTATCTCACTCCAGTCAGAATGGCAATTATCAAAAATACAAGAAATGATAAGTGTTAGCAAGGATGTGGGGAAAAGGTACACTCATATGTTGTTGGTGGGATCGCAAATTAGTGCAATCACTTATGGAAAGCAGTATGGAGATAACTCAGAAAACTTGGAATGGAACCACCATTTGACCCAGCTATCCACTCCTCAGTTTATACCCAAAGGACTTAAAAACATCATACTACAGTGACGCAGCCGCAACAGTGTTTATAGCAGCTCAATTCATAATAGCTAAATTATGAAACTAACCTAGATGCTCTTCCACAGATGAATAGACAAAGAAAATGTGGTACATATACAAAATGGAATATTACTCAGCATTAAAGAAGAATGAAATTATGGTATTTTCAGGTAAATGGATGGAACTAGAGAATACCATGCTAAGTGAAATAAGCCAATTCCAAAAAACCAAAAGCCAAATGTTTTGTCTGATAAGTGAATGCTGATCCATAGTGGGGCGGGGGCATAGGGAAGAATGACGGAACCTTGGTTTGTGCAGAGGGGAGTGCGGGGAGGGGGGGCCTGTGGGGATGGGAAGAACAGTAGAAAGACACAGATATTATTACCCTATATACATGTAGGAGAACACTAGAGTGACTCTGAACCATGTACAGCCAGAGGAATGAGAAGTTGTGCTCCATCTGTGTAGAGTGTGTCAAAATGCATAAATAGATAAATAAAGCAAAAAAGAAAAAGAAAAAAGAACTTCCATCCAGAACATATAAACAAGTCTCAAAACTCAATGATGGCAATTTTTAAACCATTTTAATCTATCTTTTATTCCATCTCTTGTAAAGGAAAAACACTTGAACGGATCTTTCACAAGTATTGCAAAGTGAAAGATGATCAACATTGTTGATCACTAGGGAAATGCAAGTTCAACTGGTCAAAACATCGTCTGCCTTCCTAGAAGGTCTGCTGTGGAGAAGACTGACTACAGCCAGTGCTGACATCAGCAGAAGGGACAGGAACCCTCCAACACGCGGAGGTGCAAAGTGGGGCATCCCCTTGAGAAGACAGTTTCTGGCAGATACTTTTAACCACACACTACCACAGAATCCTGCCACACCAGTCCTAAGCACAGGTCCAAGAGAAACAAATGTTCATCCATCTATCTGCTAAAAGGTTAAGAATGTGTGAAGCCACCGTGTCAGCAGGACTGTGGGGCAACCTAACTTCACACCTTGTTGACAGAAATCCCAACAGTCACATCAAACAAAACAATGTGCACTTACCTTTTAACAACCTGCAGGTATTGACCCCAAAAATAGACTTCCAATGACGTAAAAGTATATATGCAAGGTTATTCACCTCAACACTGCTTGTAAAGCAAATCATAGAAACAGCCTAAAACACCCACTCACAGGAGCAGCTGCTCTGACAGATGAAGGAAGATGACCTCTGAAACAGAGATACAATGATTTCAAGTAGGATGTTACAGGAAGAAAGCCAAGAGCAAAACAGTATCTGCAGCCAGGCGCAGCAGAGCACACCAGCAATCCCAGCAACCCAGGAGGCGAGACCTAGGGAACTCGGCAAGACCCTGTCTCTAGATAAAAAATCAAAAATCAATAAAGGGCTGGACATGTGGCTCAGTGGTCAGGCACCGTGGGTTCAATCCCTAGTACCCCCAAAAAGAAAACCACCTACAACATGCACTGCATGTAAGAAATGGGATGTGAGAACTTGTGCATGAGTGCCCTCTCTGTCCTTCAGCAAACCAGAAGCTCCGGGTAGGAAAGGGGGCACACCAGGAGTGGCAGGAGGAGCAGGAGCAGCACTCTCTGAGTGTGGCTCTTGGCTTCAGTTGTTTTTCTTTGTTGTCTTATACTGGGGATGGAGCCCATGAGAGCTCTGCCACTGAGCTACATCCCCAGTCCTTTTTATTTTTTGGGAAAGGTCTCATTAAATTCCTCAGCCTCCCTAGCTTCTGGGATTTCAGATTGACCACCTCACCTGGCTGACTCTGGGTTTTAGAACCACAGTAGTATTTGACTTACTCAACAAATATAAAATCAGCCTAGATAGGAGAGGAACAAAAACATAACAAAAACAGTAAAACAAACTAATATAAATAAATAAAATAACCACAATAAAGAGGTAAAGAATTTGGGCTGTGGTTGCAGCTCAGTGGTAGAGCGCTCACCTAGCATGCGTGAGGCACTGGGTTTGATCCTCAGCACCACATAACAATAAATAAATAAAGGTATTGTGTCCATGTACAACTAAAAAATTAAAAATGTATATTTTAAAAAGAGGTAAGAATTTGAAAAATCAAACCTAATAACTCTGGAACACAATGTTTTGTATATATACTTACACTAAGGCAAAAAGAACTGTACACAAATATTTTACTTCAAGTAGTAAACTTGTTATTTTTTTTTCAATTTTACTTTATGCAGTACTGGGAATTGAACCCAGGGCGCTTTACCACTGACCTGTACCCCCAGCCATTTTTATTTTTTGAGACAGCCTAGCCAAGTTGCCCAGGCTAGCCTCGAACTTGAGATCTCCTGCCTCAGCTGCCCAGTTACTGGGATCACGGGCATGGTCACCAAGCCCAGAGTAAATCTGTTCTTCAGAGAAGTGTAGATTAACAACTTTGAAACTAATTTGTATTTCAGAATTGATCAGTTAAGTAAATACATAATAGATAAAGACAGCCAGGTTTCTCACTATCACAAATGCTGTGATATTGGCTTAGGACTGAAGGTACTGGATGAACTCACAGTTTTTCATCAGTACAGACAGATGTGTGTGTGTGTGTGTGTGTGTGTGTGTGTGTGTGTGTGTGCGTGCATACATGTTTTTCTTTCACATGCCCAGGTGTTCCCAGAGAAGGAAGCCAGGAAGGAAGAAGGCTGGAACACAACAGGAAACCTAAAACTAAAAGGGCATTAGTGGGACATGGGCAGACCCTGGATAAGCCCACTGTCAGCTTGCAGCACTGCTTCCAAGTCAGCTGGACCCGACTCTGGCAACTGTACTAAGACCACATAAGACATCAGCATTTCACAAAGCTGATAAGGGTACCTGGGAACTCTGTGCTAGTTTTCATGAAAATTTTGTTCAATCTAACATTCCTTCAAAAATGAAAGCTAAAAATTATAAAATGTTTAATTTAAATAAAATCAACCTAGATAGGAGAGGAACAAAAACAGAATAAAAACAGTAAAACAAACTAATATAAATATAAAATTTCTGACTTGGAAATTTTAAAAAGTTGTGACGTGTTAATCATACACTATGAGCTATTCTTCTCCAAGAGACTCGGCAATAAACACACATGGAGCTACAGGGTGAGGCTGGCCTGTGGCTTGCCCTGAGAGGAACCAGGAGAGAAAGGTGCTGGTGAGGAATAGGAATGACGACCAATACAGGCCATAGAGAACAGGATTGCAGAGCAGGGAGGAGATCCCGGGACTGGGGTCCCAAGGCTCAGACAGCCCAGCTGCACCAGGGCTCCTGGGAGCACCAAGACAAGGTCTTGGGGCAGAACCCTAGACTTGCAGACAGACATCCCAAATTTTACATGCTGGTCAGAATGAGGCAAGCCAGACGCATCATGACTTGGGGGCCAAATTCTAGAAAAAGGAGTTTACCAGCTCATCCTAACAAACACCTTAAGCCTGGACAACCCAGCTGCACACACATCCCAGAGGCATCAGGACTCACACTGCACAACTTCCACTACCAAAGCACCAAGATGACACTCTCCTTTAAGCAATGGATCCAAAATTTCTCAATGCCATGTAGACTAAAGATCAAACATTTAGAAGAATCAGACCACTGACAGTTACTCACCTTTAATAAACTAAAACCATCTCTCTTCACTTTTGAAAGGCGAAACTGGACCACTTTTAGATTAGCAGTAACTAAAAGGCAGGCAGAATGTGAAAACACAACACTGGACAATCTACCTGAGCTGCAAGTGCCCCTCTGGCCCCATCTGTGGTGCGGCTGCATGCCGTGCTTCTGCTGAGATCCCTTGCTCCAAGGGGCCTGCCGTCCTGGGCAGCTACCGGATCCTCCTCCGGGACAGGCGCATCGACAGCCGAGCCCTTCCTCTTCGACGTCTTTTTCTTCGAATGCGTACAGTCACTTTTTGCTTTTCTCTGTCGGAAGTGAGCAAGCTGCGCAGAAAGGTGGAGAAGTAGTAAAGGCAGAGGTAAGTGAGAAAGAAGTAACAGACCCACAAGGTCAGCAGACTGGCGGGGAGCATGCAGCTCTGACAGAGTGGGCCCACTCGGCCACGCCTGGCCACCGGACCACTATCCTAACTCTTCATTAACAACTATAAGGCCACCATTGAGTTCTGAGTGACATACAGCCTACAGATGAGGACTGTTAGTTAGGCCTAGTTACAGACAAAAAAAAAAAAAAAGATATGATTGACAGGCAGAATAGCTTTTCTAACCCTTGGCAGTTTTGAGAAAAAAAAATTTTTAAATACATCAATTTAAAATGCTGAGAGCTTAATCAAGATATATTTAACGCTCAAAATTATTTAAAAGCTAAACCATTCCATTCTTGCCCCCATTCTCTTTCAATCAAGGAAATATACCACCCAGCCAAAATTTCCTAGCCATAGATTCTAAGACAAGATACAAAAATACCAAAAAATTAATTGAGTGAGGTCAATCTAACATCTCCCTTTATAGAACCTGATGTTCTAATTTTCCTGACACAGCTCTCCAAAGCACCAGGGACCGCCACAGAGTGCTCCCATCAGTAGACAGCCCAGCCCTGTTCAGGTTTAGACCTGAGAGTTTCAACCACATTCATGCACCAGCTCGCACACACACCTCATTCAAAAGGAATGGGTCCAAGAGGGGTCCTCTGCTCCCTCAAATGACATCTGGGCTGTACCAGCAAATACGCTTAACATTTATATAAATGATAACCAAAGTACACAATTTTGTTGGCATAAGATCATTTAAAGGGGGAAAGAAAGCTGCCTTCATATCCTGGTATTCTCATCTATTTCATCGCCCTCCACTATCTGTGACAGCACTGAACCTCTGGCCTGGTCCTTCCGAGGCTCCCTGTCCCTCAAGCACTTCCACTGCAGTTTACCAACCACACAAGCTGGGCCCTACTCAGTTCCAGTGCTGCGCTCAGCGGGGACCTGGGTACGTGCACGTACGTGCAGAGGGAGGAAAGGTCACCAGCCCCTGCTGGGACCAGCCAGAAGCCTGTCACAGGTGGCTGAATGAGGCCGCTGTGTCCCCTGCCTGCCAGTGTATCTGGATGTTTCTGTAGCACAGGGGCTCCATGGCTGACCCAGCCCCGGGCTGCCAGGCAGCGCGGGAAACCTCCGGGGTCCCGCAGCCCGAGAGGCTGCGGTGTCTGCCTGCGGGGCCTGAGTCGTCCCTCGCCGGTCGTACTCCCCCAAATGCCCCATACAGGTCCAAAGGGAGCACTTTTCCGTTTGACCGAAGAACTGGGGCAGGAGGAGGTGACAAGCACTCGACTCTGAGAACCTGAGGCCCTCAGGACCGGGGACCACCGGGGACTTTCGTAGACTCACGGACAGCACGTTTACAGGACAGGGACACTGTGAATGCTGTTTAAAACGACGGGCGCGCAGAGAAGCCTTAGGGCAGCTAACGGGGTGCAGCGCCTCAGAGCGCACGACACTCCAGTACCAGGGACCACGCCTCTCGGGGGACGCAGGGGCGTGGCCGGCGTGCGCACCGAGCCCAGGTGCAGGCGCCGCCCCGCGCCGCCCCGGCGTGACCCGCGCCGCCCCGGCGTGACCCGCGCCGCCCCGGCGTGACCCGCGCCGCCCCGGCGTGACCCGCGCCGCCCCGGCGTGACCCGCGCCGCCCCGGCGTGACCCGCGCCGCCCCGGCGTGACCCGCGCCGCCCCGGCGTGACCCGCGCCGCCCCGGCGTGACCCGCCCACGAGGCCTGGCGCATCCTGGCCGCTGATAGGCTGCGCCGGCAGAGTGGGCGGGCCTGGGCCAAGGCGGCCGATTCAAGATGGCGGCGGCCAGAACGGGGTTCGAACAAAGTCGACGAGAAGGGCAGGGCCTCCGCAGTGGCCACCACCCGACCGCGTCTGCACCTGGCAAGTGGCGGTGGCTGGCACCAGAGCCACCTGGGCAATTCTCATGGCAGCGCGGGGAAGATGAGGGCGCCGCCGTTTACCTTCGCTCTCCCGGCTTCCACCTTCTTGCGCCGCTGCTCTTGCTCATCTCCGTCCATCTCCCTCGGGCTCCTCGCGGGTCGCCCAGAGGTGGCGGGGCCGCCGCCACGCCGCCCTCACTCTATTTACACTCCCTCCCCCTGGCTCGACTCGCCCTCTCCCCCCGACAACTGTCAGTGCCGTGGCCCCGCCCCGCTGCTCAGCGCCGCCAATCACGGTCCGCGGGCCATACCGCGCATGCGTGCTCTGGCAGAGCGGCTTCGTGGAGATCCGCCCCTCCGGCATTCGATTAGCGCGCTCAGGCGCTCGCCTCCTCCGGCAGGACCAATGAGCGGAGCGCGGGGCTCCTGGTGTTCGCAGTGGTTGGTCCGCTCTCAGCGAGGGTTCGCGCCTCTGTTCCCGCGCGGCCGCGTCGGCCCCGAGAGTTCCTCCCGTTGCTGCCCAGGCTTCCGCGCGGTTGCCGGCCGCCCCACTTTGCATCTTCTCGGTCCGCCACGAGGTGCGGGTCGCGGGTTTCTGTCCGCGGAACCTCCCGGCCTGCAGAGTCAGTGCCTGGGGACGGAGGCAGAAGGATGGCTGCAGCCACTGCGCTAGCCCCCCGGGCTCCCGCGACCGCACTAGTCTTCGACCCGGGGAACAGGGCCCCGACCCCCTTGCTCTAGGCAAGTTCTGAGTCTGCGCACCCCACAAGTTGCAGGCCACCTGCCGGGCCCTTGGACTCCATCCTATACCCCAGACTCTCATGTGACCTTCTCTGCACCTGCCAAGATGTCTTCTTGCGCGCTGAACCAAAAGGCCAAGAGCCAAAGGCCAGAAGCAGCCAGAATGACCAGTTCAGTGAGGCCTAAAACCAGGACCGCGACCCTACTCAAAAGAGTTGCAGGGACAGGAAGCCACTGAGGGCCTCCGAACCGTGCCCTTTTTCTCCCCAGGCACGTGTGACCAGCCAGCAGCTCCTGGATGGCTCCACATACTAGAATATGTGAGCCCCCGACCTGCCGTGGCGTGTGTGGGTCGAGAACGCTGGTGAAGGTGCTGTTAAGTGATAGAGTAATAGCGCCCAGTGCTAAGTGGCCCGAGGGAGGGTGGAGTTTAGGGGTCCAACAGCCTCTCCTGAGAGGAGCACAAAGATTGAAATCTTCCTGATAGGTGGCAGGCAGACATGTGCGGTGGGAACAGAAGGCTAAGGGCCTAATTCTGTAGACTGGGCCTCTCTTGCTGACCCCCACCTGCTTTCCTTTAAAAAACAATTTGCCTGAGACCACTGTGGCCCTACCTGGCTTAATCGATAGGATATGCCACATTGCTCATCAAACAGCCTGCTATCTGCAAGAGAAACCATCCTGAAAGGCTCCTCCATGCTGAGAAGAACACAGGTTCTTGGGGAACTTACATGACCTTTATATTAACCACAGATTCCAGAACCCAGGGGAACAGGATAATTAAAAACAAACTTCCCAACCATAAATCTATAACAAATGGTTCCAATTAGAACTGGCCAGTGGGGGCCGAGGTGAACCAGAAATGCCTTCGATTTTAGTATAATAGTAAAATCTCTCCTCGGTGGTTAGACCATGTGCAGTAGGGATGTGGGAGTCTGATGTTGATACCGCTGTTGACCGGTGAGGAGTTCTTGCTTCCCCAATGTTGAAGAATAACACCAGAAAAGCACACGCCGAGGCAAGGTCAGAGTAGAAATTAGAAGTTTGTTAAAGGACAACAGAAAAGACTTCTCCCGGAGGAAGGAGGGGACCCAAGAGGTGGAATCCGTGGAAGTGTGGTTGTCTCCTCTTTTTATAGTTTTGGTGATGGAATGTAAGGGGAAGGGTTGGGACACAGGTGGGCCAAACAAGTAATCTGGGCAGGAAGGACATCATTATCACTTCTTTGGGATGGGCTATCTCCCAATCTGTTGGGGGCTGTTCATTAATACTTCTTTGAGGTGGACTTTGGCCTAGGGCCTTTTCGGGACTTCATTAAAATTCCATAAATTGTCCTGTGTTTTCCCTGAGTCATTCCCAGCATGGCCTCCATTTTAGATTTCACTCGGTATTAGACCCGATTTACCTAACTACACTGACGACCTAACTTTAAATCTGGCTTCAATGTCATCCTACTGTCGGTCAAATTGAAGAGGTTAACCTGGGGGGAACTTAGAAACTCCGATTCCCCCCCCCCAAAAAAAAAAGGGGGACAGGAGAGAGCATCAGTCCCTCTCTGAGAGGACTCACTCTACCTGGAAAATGTCCCCTTTCCCCTTTGCTTCTAATAAACCCACGCCTGCTGCCATGTGCAGCCTACGTGGAATTCTTCAGAGCTTTTGTTCACAGCCCTAGTTGCTTCAGGTCTTGGGTGGATCTTAATATTTCCACACACATTTAAATGGTTTTTCTAAAAATATTTTTAGTTTTAGATGGATGTAATATCTTTATTTTATTTACTTATTTATTTTTGTGTGGTGCTGAGGATCAAACAGTGCCTGATATGTGAGGGGCAAGTACTCCACCACTGAGCTACAACCCCAGCCCCAAAGTGGTTTTTTAAAAAACCACACGGTCGAGCATCCCTGAGTTCAATCCTGGGTACCCAAAAAAATAAAAGACCATGATATACTTTCGCCTCAATCTTTCTGTGAATCTAAAATTGCTCTAAAAAATGAACTATTAATTTTTTTGAAGTAATGTGGCTTGGTTATAAATTCATCATCTGTGTGGGAATCGGAAATTTTATGAAATCGTTGCTCTTAGCTTCAGGCTTCACTGGAACCCGTGTGTCCACAGGTGGTAACGTCAGGCTTTTCCTCACAGCCACAGTTCTGACAAGCAGTGAGATGCTCTGGTGTGGTCAGCTCAGGGGAAGCTGGACTGCTTTCTCCCAGCTGTTCTTTGCACATGTCAGTTGCCACTGGAGATGGCCAGGCTGGACCCACCTACAGCTATGGGCACCAGACTCAGTGATGCTCATGCCGTCAGTATTAAAAGGAGGCAAGTCCCCTCAGAGCCTGTCCAGAAAGACATGCCCTCTGAAAGGATGGAATGGGGTCAGGGATGCACTGCACACTTTGCCTGTTGATACCCTCCACGTGAGACACCTGTGCCTGGGCCAGGTGAGTCTGTTGGGAGGGACCAGCTCTCCAAACAACTGCAACCATAGGACCTGGTGCAGGCCCCACCCTTCTGGAATATTCCTTCATATAAACCCCATTGTCTAATTGCATTCAACACATCGCCCATCTGTCCTTGGTGACAGGACAGTGTGTTTCTTTATTCCGTTCCCCTATGCCCATGCCCTCACTTGGATATGTTTGGTGAGGAGGGCCAGGTGCTGTTTGCTCCCTCTCAGATAACAAACTAATTAATGAAACCCTTTATGCACTGGGAGAGGCCACCTTGCTGACAAGCTTGGCCTTCAGTCTCAGCAGGTCCTGCAGCTCCAAGGGACCACAGTGTAAACAAACCTTCAGGAATCCCTGGAAACCCAGCAGGAGAAGCATTCCTCCCAGTCACATCACAGCTCTCCAGTAGCAAGCGGAGTCTCCAGGTTCCCAGATGTGGAATTGGACTGTTTGCACAAACACTGGGTGAAGTGGGTTTGTTAGGAAGGGGGCTAGAAAGACTGCAGGATCAGACTTTGTAAGAACATCCAGGAACCCATGTTTGTCCTGAATCTGTCCATGGGTTTCAGTATCTGAAGCACTGGGGACACACCTGTATACCAGCATTCTGGAGGCTGAGGAAGGAAGATTGCTTGAGCCTGGACAAGTGTTCTGCAGTGGCTCAGACCTGGGAGAGATTCAGCATCCTGGCAGGTGAAGGAAGATGGGAGAGGCAGTTGGGAGAGCAGACCTGCTTTATTAGAAGGCAGCAACCCCTTGGGCCTTTCCATACGCCTTTTTTATGTTCAGGCTAAACAAAGAAGGCCCAGTATCAACAGGTATATAAATGGGCACATGCTAACAAGCAGATATTTATGACTTTGAGTGTCTGAATCAGGGTATTCATGGCCTTGACTACATGCTAAAATGTAGCTAACAGGGAGTCTCTGCAAGGGACCCTAGCTGTAGCCATCTTAGGCCTGCCTTACAACGAGATAGCAAGACCAACTGTAAAATAAATAAACAAGTAAACTTTCGAAACCTGCATAACAACCCATACCTACAGGAAGATGCTGTGGATGTCACAGGGATTAACTCCTAGCTACTCTGAGCTACTTGACTGTGTTACCTAGTCTCATGTACACTCAGACCACCCATTTGAATGTCTCCTAACACTCCCAGCATCAGGAATGCTGTGGACATGCACTGGCATCTCAACTGTGGGCCCAGGTCTGCTGGTACCAGGGGTGTCAGAGAGAACCCCAAGACATCATCACCCTACGGGGTGCAAGGCAGATGGTACCCCCAGGAGGGTGAGGTCCTACCCCTCTACAGCAAAGATGTATCGGGGTAGACACAGGTGTCAAGCCTGTAGCTCCAGGGCCAGCAGGTTACAGCTGCACCAGCAGATACCATCACAGGAGCTGCTTTGGGGGCCTGATTTGATGAGATGGCCACCTCTGCCCTAAGTCCTCCCATGTCCAGCAGAGGTTCTCAAAGGGATGCCAATCAGAACAGGTCATGCTACCTATGAACCCATGAATGCTGAAGTGCAGGGGCAAACTCAGAGGCTCTGAGGCCATGTCAGGGATCTGATGCAGTTTCTGAGGTGGGTGATGTTGCAGGGATACTGGGCCTGCCCAGGGCACTCCTCAAGTCCACAGGGCTGACCCAGCTGCTCCCATGGCCTGATTTCACACCTGGGTTTTACTCTCTCCTCAAGCCAGCTCATCTGTCAGTCTGGAGGTGGGAGCTCCTGGTTCATGGCCTCCTTACCTGCCACGTGCAAACCACCCTCCACCCATGCTTGGCCCCTTCCTGGGCTAGGTCACTACAAAGCTTTCCCCACCCACAGGGATGGCCCCCTGCTGGGCAACGTGATGACCACTTGCTTGTGTGGGGGCGTGCTTCCCAGCACAAGCCCCTCCTGTCCTGCCCCTTCTGCAGCCCAGAGATTCCTGAAGTCCTCAGGTGGGCCCCCAGCCACTGTCTCCAGGAGTCCAGCTGGACTCACTTCTTACTCTGAGGGTCTGTGGAAGGGGTGCGCTGTCTGCCCCAGGGGGCCACAGAAAGGAAGGGGTGACCTCCCTCCTCTGTTCCTCCAGGCTGCCTGGGGGAGGGGATGCTAGAAGGGGGTGAGAATTCTGTCTCTCTGGTCCCAGGGCTGCCCCTCTGTCTTCCCAGTCAGCCCTGCCTAGCCACCCCTGCCAACCTGTGTTTACAGGTGACTCTGTTGGGGAATACAAAACCTGGGAAGGAAACCTGGCAACAAGGGCCTCTCTGTCCTCCAAGCCTGGCAACTGCCACACCACCCAGGGCTGGCTCCGGACACAGCAGTCCAGGGGTGTGGGGTCCTTCTGCATGTTCTCCTCTCATCCTGAAGCCAGCCTCCAGGAGGTGGACCAGCCCACTTCAGGGAAGCCCTGCCACAACGCCAGGTGGCCCTGCTGCAGACATCTGAGGACCAGCTACAGAGTGTGGGCTGCGGCCTCCTGCCCTCCACAGTCACCTCACTCGTCCCCATGATGCTGGACTCATCAGTGGCAGACCAGATCACCCGCCTGACACTGAGTCTCTTGGAGCAGGTAGGACTGAGCCAGGCCACTGCCACACTGACCCCAGAGGAGGCAGCCCAGCATGGGGCTCCAACGGCAGAAGACAAGACGCTGCTCCCAGAGTCTCTGCCTCTGCCTTCTATCTGGGCACATTCCTGCTTTCAAAGCAAACCCTTCCCATGGGTTTTGGGCCTCATGAATCTATTTCTTGACTTCTTAGCACAGACGCAGAACCATTTAGTTCTCCAGTAAGGAGACCAGCACCTACCAACAGAGCACCCCCAGGGAAGGGCCCGTTTTGAGACCATGCCTGGCTGGTGCCCCCAGACATAAGGCCTCAGCACTGAGCCTATCAAGCCCCATCTTCTTCCCTTCTAATCCCTCTCCAGGTCACTGAGCACTGGCCCACAGGGACCTTTGTGCCCATGGTGGCCCCTCCGTGCCTTCTGCCCGCTTTGTTCCTCACCTGTGTCTCCCTCTCACCAATTCTGCATCCTCAGTGCAGGGTCCTGGAGGTGGCAATCAGGGTAGTCACTGGCCAGGCCACAGGGGTCTCACCAGGATAGTCTCTACAAGGCCCACTCCTCAGAAGTGTGCCTGGGATGGCTGATTTTTTTTGGGGGGTGTTTACCGGGTATTGAACTCAGGGGCACCCGACCACTGAGCCACATCCCCAGCCCTATTTTGTATTTTATTTAGAGACAGGGTCTCTCAGAGTTGTTTCATGCCTCGATTTTGCTGAGGCTGGCTTTGAACTCTTGATCCTCCTGTCTCAGCCTCTGGAGCCTCTGGGATTATGGTGGGCACCACGACACCCAGCATCCCCCTGGTTTTAATGAGGAGTAGGTGCATTGACTTGATGCATGACCAGCATGGCCCCTGTCCACCCACTTCACCCTCTTCCGGCCCCCAACACCTCCGTCTGGGTGATGGGCACTCCCAGAACTCACGGATGGCACCCAGGCAAGCACGCTAACCAACTGGGCCAACGTCACCACCAGCCTCTGTTCCTCACAGAAGCTGGAGCAAGAGCGAGAGAACATGGAAGGGGACTCAGAAGGCTCTTTCTTGGTGCCAGGTGAGAGCCCTGGGCTGCTCCCAGCCACCCAGACTAGCACAGGAGCAGACGGGGGAGGGCAATAGGGGCAGCACCCAGAAGCCAGCCTTTTCTTTAGTACTCTCACTTCACACCAGAGTTGAAAGGACTCTGCTTTCCCTGTAACACAGCGTTCTCCACCTTCAGCCTGCAGGTCCCAGGCGGTACGTGCAGGCTCCCATCCTGTCGATGGCTTGGGAAGCCTGCCCCGATGGCTCAGCTCTGAGGTGTCCCACAGGCCAGACCCTCATGGCTCTGATCCCAGACCCCTGAAATTGTCCAAGATGGGGGTGTCCTCACTGGACAGAATCCAGGTTGAAGGACACCTGAGGGAGGGGCTGAGGAGGAGTGGGTCTTGTTCTTTGGAACAAACAGCCATGCTGTGGGCTCCAGGACCCAGAGGGCGACTGGCCCAACCTGAGCCCAAGGCCAGATGGAATGTGGCAGACCCTGCCATATGACCGGGTCCTGCACAGCAGAGCTTCTGCTAGTGTGCCAGAGTGTGTGGTGGGGTATCCTCAGCAGCCTGGCACCAGCAAGACACTGGGGTGACTGGACTCCTCCATAGCCATTTCTGGGGAGCAGGCTTCTCCTGCATACTTGGTGAACAGGCCAGTCCTCTCCAGACAGCTTGGGCTTGGTGGCACAGGTGGTGGAAAATGGGCTTTTGAGGTTTTTACCCAGCCCCGCAGAAGGCCTGCCTTCCTCAGCCAGCAGGCCTGCAGGGACCCAGAGGGGCCTGCCCTGCGTCACGCCTGGCTCCTTTGCAGACTCCAGCTTGAAGACTGAGTTCCCCACCCTCCCACCACTGGTCCTGGTCCCTCCCTCCACAGGATGAGTGCTCCTGGAGGCCAGGGGCCGGGGACCCAGGGTGTGGGGAGGGTGTGGCATTCTGCCTGGGCCACCAGCCAGGAAGCTCTCCCCCATAAGCAAGGGTGTGTCTCCCTCCAGGAAAGGAGGCCAGGCCAGAGGAGGCCCTGCCCCGCGCTCTGAGGAGGAGGAAGGACCTTCTACAGAGACTCTGGGTAAGCCGGTGCACCTCCCCATGGTCCACGGCAGAGGGGCTGGCTTCCACACAGACCCAGCATGTCCGAGAGGCCCTTCTGGGTGGTTTTGAACTGTAGGTGGGAAACTGGACTCTGAGCCCTGAGGTGGCTTCCCTGAGGAGGTGTGAGCTGCAGGCCCCCGTGGTTGTCGAGGGCTGGGCTGCACACATGGAAGGAGACAGCCTTGAGTCAGGGCCCCGTCCCCACAGGAAGGGGAATGTGAGATGCCCAGGGGCCCCATCCAGGCTACACTGGCCATGCCAGGGGTGTGCTGTGGCAGGGTGACCCTGCATGCCCTGGGCAGGAGGTGGGGCTGCCAGCCTGTGAGGCAGACCCTGGCGCTGCCTGAAGAGCACACAGCCCTGCCGGCTGGGAAAGGACAGGCGGAAGCTGACTGCACAGACTTCAGAGGAAGCAGACTCCACGGGATGTGCCACACCCACACCAGCCTTTGGCTTCACTTTTCTGCCAGCTCCAGTTCTGGGGCCTCCAACCTGAGCTGAGGGCCTAAGCAGCTGCAGGCTCCACGTGCCCAGGGAAGGTGGGGGACAGGGACGGCCGGTGGTGACAGTCCCATGCACCCTGTGTCCACATTGGTCCAAAGCTTCTCCTGTGGCCCATTCTGGGCACAGTAGGCTCTGCTGGTCTTTCAGGAACAGCAGCTTCTAGATGAGCACCCCCAGCCCCGCTGCTGGAGGGGGCCACCCGGAGGAGCCCACAGATCAGCCCTGTACCCAGAAGTGCCTCCCGTGGGCATCTACCGGGCCGCGTCTCCACCCCTGCCGGCGCCTGAGCCTCTGAGGATCATCCAGCACCCGGTAAGGGGGTGAGGGGAAAAGGCAACTGTGGTGGGGAAGCAGGGGTGGGGGGACATCTGGCAGCTGGGACAGGAGCAGCCACCCCAGGCTTGCCTCATCCAGAGCCAGGGCTAGCCGACGGTGGCTGCAGAGCAGGTTGACATTTTAAATGTGGTACCAGGGACCCTCTACCACTGAGCTACATCCCTGGCCCTTTTTTGTTGTTGTTTTATTTTATTTTTAGACCAGGTCTGGCTCAGTTTCCCAGGCTGGCCTTGAACTGTGATCCCCCTGCCTCGGCCTTACAGGTAGCTGGGATCACAACTGTGTGCCACAGTGTGCCTTGTTTTTTTTCGGTTTTTGTTTTGTTTTGTTTTTCCCAGACTGGGGATCAAACCAAGGCCCTTTTCACATGCTAGGCAAGTTTCCCACCACTGAGCTGCACTCCTAGCTCCAGTTTTATTTATTTTCTTAATGTTTATGAAAAAATAAAAGAATACTGCTTTGTAACACATCAAAATGATAAGAAATGCACATTTCAGTGTTGGTGAGTGGTAGGGGCCCGGCTCTGGCCAGCTCTGTCTGTAGTTGCTCCCAAGGTCCCACGGCAGAGTGAGCACTAGCAACTGAGCCCATGTGGTCCACGAGCCCAGCAAGGTACGACCTGGCCCACTGTGGGAGAAGCTTGCCAGTCCTGGGGCTGATCCACACTTCCTGAAAGTGGGGGAAGAGGGACAAGGTCATGCTGGTTTTCTGTCTGGAAAAGGATTAAAACAGGTGTTTCTGGTGTTCACTAAAAAATGCCATACATTTATTTTCACTCAGAAGAGAAACCAGAGATTATCTGCACAAGTTCCACACATGTCTACAGTTTATGACAGAGCTAGAGTAACTGGCCAGGTTGGTATCCATGCCAGGATAGGCAGGGCGCCAGGACAGGAGCTGAACGCCTATTGGATGAGCAGCCACTCAACACCCAGGTCTGCCCAAGAATCCCCACAGCTCAGTCATGAGGTGAATGCAAAGTAAAACCACAGTGAACTACCTCTGTGCCCCATTAAAATAGCTGCATTTGAAAAGACTGACCATGCCAAGTGTCAGATGCATCTATGAAAGCAGAATTAATGAAACCAGGCATTAGCTCACCCTGCTCATGACAAGTAATGTGGGAATCATCAAAAGCATTCATTCTGCCAGGTGTGGTGGACAAGCACCTATTAATCCCAGCAATGCGCAAGGCTGAGGCAGGGGATTGCAAATTTGACACCAGCCTGGGTAACTTAGAGAGCACCTCAGCAACTTAGTGAGGCTATTAAAATATATATATATATATATGAAAAAAGGGGGGCTGGAGGTGTAGCTCAGTGGTAAAGTACCCCTGGGTTCTATTTCCAGTACCACAAAAGAAGAAAATATCAAAAACTTACATCCTAAGTATACCCAGACTCATTCACTCAAATACAATGGATGGATAAATGGGTGGATGGAAGAGTGGATGGGTAGATGGATGGATTCACAGGTGGAAGAATGGATGAAAGAATGGGTGGATGGAAGAGTGCGTGGATGGGCGGAAGAATGGATGAGTAGATGGAGATGAGGGGACGGGTGAAGGAATGGTGGATACTGTAGGACACTGTCTCCAAGGAGGAATTCAGGTGGCAAATCACCTTCTTAGGTTCCCCAGCCTCCTGCCACCATCATTCAGCAGCTCCCTCAGCAGCCACTCATCACACAGATTCCTGCTCCTCAGGCCTTTCCCACTCAAAGGTCAGGAAGCATTAAAGAAGGTGAGTGATGTGTGTTAATATTGCTATGGGTTTATGAAATTGTCTACTGAAAGAGAAAACATTTGTGCAACCAGGACAGTCATTTAGAGTCAGCTTCTGGCTACTGAACATGAAAACAATTTTTTTTTTTTTAAGAGAGAGTGAGAGAGGAGAGAGAGAGAGAGAGAGAGAGAGAGAGAGAGAGAGAGAGAGAATTTTATTTATTTTTTAGTTCTTGGCGGACACAACATCTTTGTTTGTATGTGGTGCTGAGGATCGAACCCCGGTCGCACGCATGCCAGGCGAGCGCGCTACCGCTTGAGCCACATCCCCAGCCCATGAAAATAATTTTAACTTTAAGAAATCCATTATAGGGGCTGGGGATGTGGCTCAAGCGGTAGCGCGCTCGCCTGGCATGCGTGCGGCCCAGGTTCGATCCTCCAGCACCACATACAAACAAAGATGTTGTGTCCGCCAATAACAAATAAATAAATAAATATTTAAAAAAAAAAAAAGAGATCCATTATAGAATATGTGCTTAGCATATGCAAATCCCTGGGTTCAATCCCCAGCACTGTTAAAAAAAAAAAAATGAAAGAAAAAAACAAAGAAATTCTTCTGTAAAGGATATCTCTGAGCTCCAAGGAAGAAAACTAAAAGCTTAAGACAGAGCAGTGGACTAGGAGTTGGAACAGAGTACCAACCCCAACTCTCCCTTGTTAGCTGCATGTAAGGCCTGGTCAAGCTGCTTCTTGTAAAGTAACCTAAATACTTGATTTTCAAAACAACCTTATTGGGGTGACAAAGAATAAGTGGCACCTTTTTTAAAATTTTAAATTAAGTTTTTTCTTTTTCTTGGTGCAGAGATGGAACCAGGGTCTCAGGCACATGCTCTGCTGCGGAGCTCACCACCAGCCCCTCCTTGAAACTGACAGGCAGTGTTCCCTGGTCCTGACAGGCCAGTTAGTTACGTGTTCACATGGCGATGGGCACATGGGTTGTTTCCTGGTTCCGGCTATTGTGGGCATTCTCGGGCCGGCCTCTCTGTAATTGTGGGTCTTCATTTCTCTAGGGTAAACACCTAGGTGTGAGACATCTGACTCATGCAATAGGGTTATGTTTAACTTCTTAAGAAAC
The DNA here is from genome assembly GCF_045843805.1 of Urocitellus parryii. NCBI lineage: Eukaryota > Metazoa > Chordata > Mammalia > Rodentia > Sciuridae > Urocitellus > Urocitellus parryii. The sequence continues at coordinate 226,207,659 of NC_135532.1, read as the reverse complement.
TGCCAAACTGTTTCCATAGTGCCTGAACAACTCCACATTCCCATTAGCAATGGTTGAAAGTTTTAGTTCCTCCTCAGCCTCCCCAACCCTTGGTGTGGTTTTTTTTGAGATGGGTTTTGCTGTGGGTCCAGGCTGACCTTGAACTCTTAAACTCAGGTGATCCTTTTGCCTCAGCTTCTTGAGTACCTGAAACTATAGGCACACACCCCAACAGCTGGTGTGGTCAGTCTTTTCAACTTTAGCTATTTTAATGGGGCACAGAGGTAGTTCACTGTGGCTTTTCTTTGCATTGACCCCCTCATGACTGAGCTGTGGGGATTCTTGAGCAGACCTGGTTTCCTCCTGCCTCAGGATGACAGGTGTACATCAACACTATCCAGCTCCCCTCTCATTATAAAAACACTTTCACTGGATTTAGGGACCACCTGAGTAATCCAGGATGATCTCCTTGATTCAAAATCTTCAAATAAATCCACTAACACCATTTTTCCAAGAAGGATCACCTTCAGAGGTCTTGTGGAGTAGGACAGGGAGATACACACACACAGTTGGGGTGACCACACAACCACTGGTGGCACTGAGACGAAATGCACAGCCCCTCACGTGGCAAGCTAGGTGCCATCCACAAAACCTTATCCATGCACGTCCTCTGACCAGAAGACCCAGATCAGAACACGCCCAGGGACCTGCCCGGGGCACAGGCACACATGCTGGAATGCTCTCTGGTGCTCACGAGGCTGTTTTAACAGTATGAGGCCCTAAAGCTCTTGTTTCTGAGGCAGAGCCTATCAGCATGCCCCATCTCTGAGTGGCAGAGCACCCGACTCTGGTCTGTTGTTTCAGACATGGTGGAGATGATGTTGATGCAGAATGCGCAGATGCACCAGATCATCATGCAAAACATGCTACTCAAAGCCCTCCCACCTGCAGTAGGGCCTGGGGGACCACACACCCCGCAGCAGGTAGGCTTAGTGGGACAGGTGCCCAGGGGCCACCTGAGTAGACCCCAGAAGAGTGTGTGCCTGTAGTTCTGGAAGGACCTCTGGGTCTGGGTCTGTGGGTTGGTTGTGAAGTCCACAGCCTCCCTATTCCCACCCCAGGGAGGAATGGGTCCTGGGACTGGGCCCAGAAAGCACCCCTAGCTCTGCTCAGAGCCTGCTCCCCTTCCTGCCCTTGCACTCAAGGCACCAGCTGGGAGCAGGTGCAGGAAAGTGTCCAGGGCAGCTGGGCGTGACCCTGATATAGGCCATGCCCTCTGTGCCAGGACCTGCAGTGGGCACGCCAGGTCATCCCGAGAGCCCAGAGGCAGAGGCCAGCCCCAGTGCACCATCACCACCACTATGCGCCCCCAGTCCCGCTGCAGGCTAGCCCCATGCCTGGCACCCCTGTTGGTTATTCCACATGGCCTCCAGTGGTCACGGCCACAGCCCTCCCAGCGGCCAACAGCTTCCTGCCCACCATGCGCCATGTGGCTGGCCCCACGTAAGTCTGGAGGGTAAGAGTAGAAGGACCCATAGGGTTGGGGTTGCCTCTCTGCACTCCTTAGCACCTAATGGACACCCATGCTCAGGCCTGCGGACTGTAGCAGAGGTTTGAAAGGAAGCTGGAAACACTCTGCCATACGCCAGAAAATAGTAGGCCTCAGCCCTAAGTCGCCAGGCCATATGGACCCCCTTCGGGGAGGTAACTGTGGCTGGGGTCTTTGTCCAGCCTAGCAGGACTGGCCCTGGGATTATTCCCACTGGGTGAGTTCTGGCACATTTCTCACATGTGACTCCCCCAACCCAAAGCAAGTTCCTGTGAGCTAGGCAGGGCAGTGACCACCCAAGGTCACCCTGTCTTTCCTCTAGGGTGGCAACGGACAGTGAGCTACCCTCACAGGCTCCAGGAGTGTGAGCCCCTTGCTCCAGCTTGGTAAGCATCAAGGTCTTCACCCTCCAGCGCCACTGGAAAAATCAGGTGAATGCCTCACCCAGGTGAAAAACAAATTTCGTCCGGAAAGAATTCAAGACAAACACAGTTCAGGGTTCTCAATAGACAAAGATTAATAGCTTTAGCTACATAAAAATCTCAACATTTCTATGGGGGAGACGTAAGAAAGTCAAATTGGAGTGGGGGACGCAGCTCAGTGGTAGAGGGCCTGCCCAGCATGCGTGAGGACTGCGTCTGAGCCCCAGCACCACCTCTCACACTAGCATGGTGTGGGAAGGCCTGTTTGTCATTCATGTGAAGCAGTCTCCTCCCGTCCCTTCAAGTTAAGCCCTATACATGGGCATAGGCTGCAGGCACCACAGATCTGCTCCACGGCTTGCCCATCTCTGCAAATCAAAAGCAAGTGCCTGAAGCTCCTTCTGCAGAGCAGGTGGGGGCGAGGTGGGGGGATAGCTCCTCTAGTGTGTTCCTCTGGGTCCTGTCACTGGTTCTTATGTGTACATGATACCCGCACGCTTTACAGAAAGCTGTTACTCTTTTTGGTGGAATTATGTTCCCTTCATGTTTCGATGTTGTTTTTTAAAGTCTTGATTTTAAGTATTATGCATCAGTGTTCATTCACTTTCTTTTAGGGCAATTTCCCACTCCCTAGGCTCTTCACCAGCAGAGTGCCGACATCTGCACCCTCGGGGCCCCTGGTTGGAGCAGGATGAGCAGGGCTGACAGCCACACCTGGGCTTCTCTCCTGGCTGCCCTGGCTCTCACTGCCTCTCAGGACTGTCATCTATTCCACCAGGCACAGCTTCCTGGCAGATGAAAGATCTGACGCCCACGGGAACAGACATGTTGACACCCCCCCCAGCCAGCTTCTGTGGGAACAGCCCTTTCCCTCAGAGGCACCTCAGCGCTCTTTTGAATGTGATCCCAAAGACTACTCTTGTTAAAAGCATGGACAGAAAGGCCTGACCTGATCTGTCTTCAGGCCAACCTTTCCTTTCCTTTCTCCCCCACCCAGGGCTGACCCCAGGCAAGGCAAATGCTCCCAAACTGAGCCCCATCTCCAACCCTTTTTATTTTGAGACAGGGTCTCCCCAGGTTGTTCAGGCCAGCCTGGCAGTTGCCATCCTCCTGCCTCAGCCTCTCAAATCACTGGGATTGCAGACATGGCCACCATGCCTGGCATCATGCTGACCTTTTCTTTTTTCTTAAAATATTTTATTAGTTGTTGATGGACCTTTTGTTTTACTTATTTACATATGGTACTTAGAACCCAGTGCCTCACACATGCTAGGCAAGCGCTCTACCACCGAGCCACAACCCCAGCTCCGCGTTTTTTCTTTTTTCTTTTTTTTTTTTTTAAATGTTAGGAGATCTCACAGAGAAATCTCAAGAAATGCTTTCTTTTTTTTTTTAATATTTATTTATTTTTTTTTAGTTATTGGCGGACACAACATCTTTGTTTGCATGTGGTGCTGAGGATCAAACCCGGGCCGCACGCATGCCAGGCGAGCGCGCTACCGCTTGAGCCACATCCCCAGCCCCGCGCTTTTTCTAATGTCCTTTGTTTTTCTCTCAACATAGTCGTTAACTTGATAAAAGGAAGAAATTTGGCCACATTGGTCGTCTCTGGATGGACTGGCCTTACTGAGTTAACAGGGCCGAATGAGCTTCCTGGCTCTGTGAGCTCTGCTGCTGACCTTGCCTGCGGGAGCACACTAGGGGCAGGAACTCTGCACCTCACCAGGGAAAGGCTGGAGAGCCCAGAAGATCCTGAGGTGGGCTGGAGCTGCAGGGGCGGCGGGAGGACCTGCAGTCTGGCAGGTGGCGCCGGGCTGCTTAAGGCTGTGCCTTGCCTATGCTATGTGAGGGAGGGGCTCACTGTACACACCTGACATTCCTGAGAGGCACTGAAGGTGACCCAAAGGGCATGAAAGACCACCACACAATCGCAGGAGCCTCTAGGCACCAGTTCACCACAGACTTCACGCAGCTTTCCTCAGAATCCCAGATGCCCCAGACACTGGTTGGGCTGAACTTGGGATACAAGGCAGATGAAGGGCCAAGGACACCAAGTGCTTCCTGGAGTAGACAAAAAGGACTGTCCCTCACTGTGTGGCCAGGTTTGGCCATAGCTGTTGACACAGCCACAGTGTACATTTCTGAATTTACATTAGGAGGACACTTGATTGTGTTCTCTGTTAAGACACAGGGTGGGTTTTAAGAAAATATAAAGGGCTAAGATGTGGCTCAGTGGTAGAGCACTTGCCTGGCATGTGTGAATATTTAAGGCCTTGGGTTTGATCTCTAGCACTAAAATAAATAAATAAGTGCTTCTACCAAACCCATTAGGGCCCCCACCCTCTTAGGGTCCCCCAATCTCTTCAAAAGGACTGTGGACCCAAGTTGTGTGGCTGCTTCTATTGATTTGTGTTATTAGACATTAAACTGAGAGCAATCTTAACTATCAGTAGGTCAGGCACAGGCAGCAGTGACTGCAGAACCAGGGCAGGCCAACTCCACATCCAGAGAGCCAGGGGACAATCCAGGCCAAGAAAGGTAGAGTTGAGGGGAAAAACGTTAGAAACACTGGATGCCACAGGAATCAAATGCATGCTCAGAAGTTACTTGGCAAGGCAAACTTTACTTCTGCAGAAAGGCGTGCTACCAAAGAGAATCTGACAGCAAGCACCCCTGGGTGGGCAGTCGGCCTGCTTTTATCTCTAATGCAGCACTGCCCTGGCTCTGAGAGGAGCAGCTCAGGGTTACAATCTTCATGATTAGCTAGCTTTAAAATTGAGTGGGAAAAGTGAAGGGCTATAGTTGAAATGGCCACAATTGGATCTTACATCCCCATTAAGGCTAAATACTATATTCTGAAAATGGACCACTGAACTTTCTCACAGAAAGGCACTCCATGCTTCTGGATCATTTAATGGGAGACACAAGGATTAGGATCATAGTATCACCAGGTTTCATGGTTAAAAGACTTCAAGAGGCTACATGTCACCCCCATAAGACCCATAGTCCCACCTAGCCTATGGAGCCATTTGGCAGCGTAGGAACCTGGGAGGGGCCAGGTTCACAAACCCTACCTGTGCAAGCTCTGGAACTCCAGGCTTCTTTCAATTTTCAGAGGATAAATAGGAAATACCAACCAAGGGAGATTTCCTGCAGAAGGATGTTGGTGCTTCATCTCCTGGAGGGAATAGCGCAGGCACTGGGCAGGTGTGGTGGTGGGGAGCCATGGCCCACCAGCTTCCTCACCTCCACCCTTGCATGCCATGTGGTCCTGGGCAGCTGAGGCCTTGGGGGAGATGAGAGGGAGGAGCCTCTGTGTTGGTGGCATCCATTCAGGTCAAGTATGGTGCACCTATTGCTGGCAGGCCACCCTTGTCCTAGTCACTCTTCTCAGGGGTAGCAAGGCTCAGGCACAGAGATCCTGAGGGTGAGACTCTAGCACTCTCCAGCCTGTGCAGCTGCAGGAGCTGTCCCTAGGAAGGAGGAAGCATGGGTGCTCTGGGCGGTGGTGTCCACTGCCAGGCAGGCTGCAGGGGTAGACAAGCTTTTTCACCAAAGCTCTTCAGTTCTTCAGGGTGGAAGACTGGCAGACCCTAAAGAAGCATATGGGGTTTACCATTCCCTCCCTCCACTGTAAAGGCTTACAACTATTCTGCTTAGTAAGAAAACAATCTGCTGTGTCCTAAACAAAGGGATAGATACTTCTCTGGTAGTTCAAGAAACCAAGTTCCACTCCTAGAATTTAGCCTCAGCATGGGCTGGCGCCTCTGTGGCCCCCCAGCACAGCACGACCAGTACAGCTGCAGTCTGGAGCTCCTTGATTCTAGGTACACCCCTCCAACAAGTCCTGGAACCTGGAGCCTCCGCTGCATCAGAAGAGGCCCCTGCTCAGGGGCTGGAGCCTTGCTCCTGTTCGACGCCTCAACTCCTCCAGCACTTGCTCCTCCTGGCGGTACATCTGGAAGACAGGAACCCTGGCTAGCTGGCCAGCCTCCAGGACCCTCACACCACCTCCCTGACTCTGCCCAGGGGGTCACCTTCTGGGGAAGCCTATCCCTGCAGCCCTTGGTAGGCAAAGACCTAGCAGGCCAGGCCTCACAGCTCCCTCACAGGCCCAAGGGCAGCACCGAGTTCTGTGCTCCTTAGTGCAGAACTTGCCAACAAAGCTAAAGAGCAGCCCTAGAGCAGGGAATGTGAAAGGGGTGAGACAAGGGAGGGAAGGAGTGGGCGCAGGAGGGGTGGTAAGAGGCAGTAGAGGGCCAGGGCAAGGTCTGGTGGTGGCCATGGGGTGGCAGCAGGGAATGTGTGGGAGGCTGGGGGAGGAGCCAGGGTGGACCTAGCCAGCAGATGCTACGCAAGGGCTCAACCACTGAGCTATACCCCTGCCCAGGGGGACTTTTTATCTTATTTTTTTTTTCATATATTTTTTAGTTGTAGATGGACACAATGCCTTTTAATTATTTATTTTATGTGGTGCTGAGGATCAAACCCAGTGCCTCACATGTGCTAGGCAACCTCCCTACCACTAAACCACAACCTCAGCCCAGCTTTTATCTTAACTGAAAAATGTTTTTTCAAGTCTTTGATGGTCTGGGGATATAGCTCAGTTGGTAGAGTGCTTGCCTCAAGTCTTTGAAAGGAGACTCTTTGCTTACAAACTTAACCTGAGTCAACTGGTGCTCAGACCAGCACGGAGCTTCATAAATGCGGTGCCCACCCATGCCCTCAGAGGAAAAAAGCTGTCAATTCACTTTACAGAAGGGTCTCAATCCCTACTAAATGCAGTTTCCCACAGACAGCTATCTTCAATTTCTAAGATCTCTAAACGATGAGCTTTCCAGGCGCAGCAGTTACTAGTGCTTAGGTGGATTTAATTTTCAAAAGTTTTTTTTTTTTTTTTTTAATTCTAATACTGCTAGAAGCATCTGACCATTTTTTTTTTTTTTTAAATAAAGTGCAGTCAAAAGCTGGGTGTGGTGGCATGTGCCTATAATCCCAGTGGCTCTGTCGGGAGGCTCAAACAGGAGGCTCCTGAAAAGCCAGCCTCAGCACTGGTCAAGTGCCCCTGAATTCAATCCCCAGAACCAAAAAAAAAAAAAAAAGCAGAGTGGGCTGCCTGAGACCATTGGGTATGTGGGTGCATGGGAGTAGCAAGGCCTGGGCCTCTGCCGGCTCCTACCTCCTGCCACTCATCCTCCGAGCTGTGTGTGAAGCCTAGAAGGTGACAGAGTCCATGGGTGGCTGTGACCTGTTGGAATAATTAAAAAGCCACTCAGGGAAGGATCCAATGGGAAACTGCTCCTTCAGGACCACCCCGGCTTCATAGACTGCCCTTGGTAAGACCAAGCTGTCCTGTGCCGTGAATGTAGGTGGCAGCTCTGAGCAGGAACTGAAGCACCCAGCCCAAGTTCCTCCTGTTTTTGGTTTGTTTTGTGGAGGTTGAACTCTACCACTGAGTTTACAGTCCCAGTTCTTATCATTTATTTTTGAGACAGGTCTTGCTAGGTTGCTTGCCTCCAACTGGCCATCCTCCTGCCTTAGCCTCTGGAGTAGCTGAGATTACAAGTATGTGCCACCATGCCCAGCTCTCTCCTATTTTGAATGGGAACAACCCACCAAATTCACACCAGAAATATGAGTGCTACTGGGAGCTAGGCACAGGGCTGGGGAGGGGCAATCAGGACTCAACTATTCACCTTTGGGAGCAGCAGCATTGATGATGAGATAGGATTAGAGTTTAGCAGCCTGGCTCTGTGGTGTCATCTGCAGCTTGGGAGGCTGAGGCAGAATGTCGTTTGAAACCATGAGTCTGATACCAGCCTGGGCAACCTAGTGAGCCAGACCTCAGTTTTAAAAAATAAGTACACTGGGCATGATGGCCCATGCTTGTAATCCCAGTGATTAGGGAGGCTGAAGCAGGAGAATCCCAAGTTCAAGGCCAGTCTGGGTAACTTAGTGAAACCCTGTCTCAAGAGAAAAAATAAAAAGGGCTGGTGGTTTAGCTCAGAAAAAATAGAGCACCCATGGGTTTAATCTCCAGTACTGACAGAGGGGGAAGTAAGTGAATAAGTGAATAAAGAGTTACGGGACAGGAGAGTTATGAGAAAGACGAGTGGGTGGGCGTGGCCTGGCTGACCACCCTGAACTGAGGGCACAGCTTGCATCCCTGGTTCAAACCCAGATGAGAAACCCTCTGATTGGGGGACACAAGAGTAAAACATAGGTCAGGGGCCTGGAGAAGACCCAAATTTTACTGATTTCTTTTTTTTTTTTTTAAACAGAGAGTGAGAGAGGGGAGAGAGAGAGAGAGAGAGAGAGAGAGAGAGAGAGAGAGAATTTTTAGTATTTTATTTTTTAGTTCTCGGCGGACACAACATCTTTGTTGGTATGTGGTGCTGAGGATCGAACCTGGGCCGCACGCATGCCAGGCGAGCGCGCTACCGCTTGAGCCACATGCCCAGCCCCAATTTTACTGATTTCTGTGTGCAGAGTTTTGCAGGGGTTGGGGGTCAGATGTGGGTAGGTCTGGAGAGGGCATCTGGGGCAGAGTGAGGAGATAGGCTTCTGACATGAGACAAAGCCCGGAGCAGGGAAGGGGAAGAGGGAAGATTGTGGCAGGTTAGGAACCCTCTTCTGAGCAGGTGGCAGCCTGTGAACATGGCTGCAACTTGTCTGAGGTCCCACAGGATGGGCTTAGGGATCTGGGGAGGCCAGAGGCTAGCTGGTGTGAAGATCATGACTCCCTCTAGGGTGGGGATGGAGGGACAGGGTTTAGTCAAAGTGAGATGTCTTGAGGCTGGTGACATGGAGGTAGGAGGGGAGGGCTGAAGGAGGGTGCTGTTGGGACTCAGTCCCTAGCAGAGCTGGCCTAGCCTATGCCTATGAGAACGGGGGTCACTCACTGGGGGGAAATAGGGTACCCCTCAGGGAAGGCTCTGGAGGTGTGGGGTGGGAGACTGGAAGGAGAGGTCCAGGGCCACTGCCTTGGAGGGGCATAGCTGCTGGCCACAAAGTACCGAAGCCTGCATTGGGCCACTTGATGTCACTCTCAGGAAGACAGTGTGCAACCTCCTCCCTGGCACACTGCATCCAGACAGAGTATTCAGGGTCCAGGCTACACCCTTCACAGTGGGCTTCCTGGGAAGTTCTGCTTTCAGTCACTCAGAGGCCCTAGTATGCCCCAAAGACAGCTCAGGTTGTATCTGTTCTGCCAAAGGGAAGCATCTCAGCTCAATCTGTAAGCACATTAAATATGACTCCAGGCACACTCACTTTTCAGAATCCTCTTCTTTATTTTGTGTCAAACTGAGGGGAAACAAATCTGGAGGGTCCGGGGGCTTGCAACCTCCCTGTTTTGGGAATCTTAATAAAAAGCTGATGCTGCAGGATGGGTTAGTACAAGGTAGCCTGTTATCTCTGGAGATGAAAGCTGAGAAGGCTCCTGGGTGCTCGTCTCTCTCCATGTGTAGGTTCTCCCACAGCAACCCTTTGTGCCCACAGACACTAGTGGGAACATAAGTCTCCTCAACCCCTCCCCCTGCTCCATGAGGTCAGCATCCCCACTTACAGTCAGCGTGTCGTAGTAATCCTCGTTTTCTTTGCACTGCTGAAAGATATACTCCACTCCTAGGAAAATGTCTCCCAAATTACAGTCATCCAGACAACCAGGTTGGGGAAGTTCACCTGCTTTCAGATTCTAAAAAATGAGGGAACAGACGTAAGGTCACTGCCTTGGGGACAGAAATCTGACCAGGAGAGCCCAGCTCAGAGTCTGAGGTGTAGGATACTGGACTCCACTACCACATGAAGCTCAAGTTGTATGCCTGAGGCCCAGCACCAGCAAGGGCCCAAGGGGGAAGACTGCACAGCCACTAAACAAGTGACCTTAAGTGCTTCCACCTTGACAACTGAGTTACTTCTCATTTCTTTCATTTCTTCTAACAGGGAGTAGTCACACAGACACAGAACTTTGAGAGCTAATCCAGCAGCCCACTGACACAATTTTATATTTCTGTTCTTTCTACTTCCCATTTTTTCCTAAACAGTCTTTCACATTCTCCCACAGAAAGACTGAAGACCAGCTGAGGACGGTTCCCACTAACCCAGTCATCTATGCCTGGATATTTAGGATGCTTCCATTTTTTTTCCCTACTAAGGAAAACAGTATTTGATATTATACAGTTAATACTGTATTTTCCTCCTTCTTTGAATTCGTTTCCTCAGGTGTGACATTAGTGGATTACAGTATATAGGTATTTTTTAAAATATATTTTTTAGTTGTTGATAGACCTTTATTTTATTTATGTATTTATATGTGGTGCTGAGAATCGAACCCAGCCCCTCACACATGCCAGGCAAGTGTGCTACCCTGAGCTGCAGCCCCAGCCCCGGTATGTTTTTTTTAAAACATTTTTTAGTTGTAGGTGGACACTATATACATAAATATATATATATATATATATATTATTTACTTTTATGTGGTGCTGAGGATTGAACCCAGTGCTTCACACACGCTAGGCAAATGCTCTACCTCTTAGCCACAACCCCAGTCCCCTATATGTATGTTTCAAAGGCTCTGGAAGCACTGTATGTTGACAAATTGTTTTTCAAAAGCGTTACTACAATTTACACTGTTAGTAACAATGAGTAAAGCCTTGTATTCCCATAATATAGTTACCTGTAGCTACTACATTGTATCTGTTGAAAATATAAGTCCTAGTTTCTTTTATTTTCATTCTTTATGTATGGCACTAGGGACTGAACCCAGGGTCACTCTACCATTGAATTATATCCCCAACCTTTTCTAATTGTCTTCTTTTGAGACAGGGTCTCCTTGTGTTATGGAGGTTGGCCTGGAATTTGTGAACCTCCTGCCTTAGCCTCCTGTGTTGGAGGATCACAGGTGTGTATCACTGTGAGTGGTTCAGTGTTATTTTCCATTTTTTGGATCCAAACATATTTAGTTACACTAAAAAAACTGCAGAAGCACTTTACTTCTTTAATTTGCTGATTGCACTACAGGTGAGATGGTGGAGTCTAGTCACCTGGGTTCAATGGGGGCCAGTAAGACTGTTCTCTTCACTTTTGTGTATTTTTGAAATTTTTCAGAATTAAAATTAATAACCTTGCTGGGTGCAGTGGTGTAGGCCTGTAATCCCAGCTGCTCGGGAGGCTGAGACAGGACCAACCTCAGCTGGGATGTGGCTCAGGGGTCGAGTGCCCCTGAGTTCAATCCCCAGTACCAAAAAAAAAAAAAATTTAAGAACTTTGTCTGGGGCCGGGGCTGTAGCTCAGTGGTAGAGCGCTTGCCTTGCATACATGAGGCCCTGGGTTCCATCCCCAGCACCACATTAAAAAAACAAAACAAAAAACGAATAAATAAATAAAAATGAAGATATTTAAAAAAAAAAAAAACCTTGTCTGTGATGCAGCTAACACAGGCAATGGATTCTGTGAGGTCAGACAAGAGGAGGAACACATTTTTTACCTCATGAAATGGAAAAGAAAGCACATCGGTTGGGACGTCTTTCTTTCTGTAGATCCTATTAATGTGCTGAATGTTCTTGTTGTCAACACAGATGATTCCCAGGTCAAATTTCTGTACTCCCAAAATACTCCTCACCACCTCCATCTTCCCGCGAAGCGGCACCCTCCTAAGGGGGACCGCTCGCTGCAGATTCCTGATCACCAAGGTCATGGCAGGGAGCGCCCGACCCTCTAAAGCCGTCCGGGGGACCTGTGGTTGGGGTTAAGAGACGAGCCCTCAGTCCCGGAAGTGAGACTTCCGGAGAAACACCGGCACCCGCCGCAGACCACTCTGCTGGGCGGAACGGCGGAACAGTTGGAGGGGATTTACATTCACCTGGGAAGAACGGAACCCGGGATGGGGCGCGCGGGGAGGAGCGGGCGAGGACCCGGCGGCGGGGAAGGGTTGGTGAGCGCCTGTGCTCCCGGGCGCCCGGCGCGGCGGACCTACGCCCGGGAACGCACCGCTCCGTGCCGGAAGTGGGGTCCGGCGTACTTACCGGAGCCGGGAGCGGCAGCCCGGGGCTGCGCACAGGAGCCGGGACCAGCGGGCTCGCGCAGTGGGCGGGCCGCTCGCCGGAAACCCGCCGGAAGCCCGCAGAGCGGAACCTGAACGCGGCGGCCTGGACGGACCCGCGCTGAGCGGACCGGAAGCTGGTCCGTTTCGTTTTCTGTCCTCTGCCCCCAGCTGAGCGCCGCTCCCACGGCCGAGGCCGGTGCGTGCGCTGCGGTACGCCGGGACCCAGAGCGGCGAGCGGAGGGGGACGGAGAGCCGAGCGGGGCGCAGAGCGGTGCGGCGGCGCTGGCCGGGGCGTCCCGCGGCGGGCTGTGAGCGCCGGCCCTGCCAGCTCCCTGGGCGCCCGGCGTCTCTACGGCGCGCGGCCAGCCGAACCTGCAGCGCGGCCTGCTGGGGTCCCCGCCGGCCCCTCCGTCGCAGGCCGCTCGGCGCCCGGGCGGCCGCCAGCGCAGCAGGAAGCGTATTTCTAGGCCTGGGAAAAGTTTTCCGTGCTCCAGTTACTCTGAGAAAAATCGAATGGGAGGAAACGCTGAAACAGTAACGTTTTCACAGTGTTACCTTGTAATTCTCTGGCCTCGGAGGTTGGAAGACTCTGGCGAGTTCCCCTTTAAGTAGAAAGGTGTAAGTAACGACATTCATTCTTATTACCAAGTGACTTTTCACCAATTTATCAGCTCAGTAAAATAGATTTTTATTTTAACCTTAAAGAATCAGGATTTAAACTTACGTAACATAGTACTTTATTTGTACCACCCTGTGCCCCAATGGGCTCTCAGTAGAAAATAAGATTGTTTAGTCCTCTGCATTGCCTGCCTTTTCATTAATTATCCTTAGAGTGTGACGGGTGACTCAAGACTCAGTCGTCTTGCAGGAGGTGCTGTGATGATCTGAATTTATGTCTTTCAGCTTATCCTGGTGCAACAGACTGTTTGAGGAAGCGGAATAATTTTGTACACTTAGTATTTATTGTCTTCTAATAATTGAATCAAAGATGAACCCAACCAACCCTTTTGGTGGGCAGCAGCCTAGTACTTTTGCAGCATCTTCTAGTAGTTCAGTGGGAACATTTCAGGCCAAACCCCCATTTCGGTTTGGTCAGCCTTCTCTTTTTGGGCAAAGCAATACATTATCTGGGAAGAACACAGGACTCTCACAGGTATCTGGCTTTGTGGCACCTTCCTCTTCAGTGCAATCGTTTGGACTCACCCAAACCTCAAGTTCTGGACTCTTTTCTGGACTTGAACACACTCCCTTTGTAGCTGTCTCTGGGCCTTCAAGTTCATCTGTGTCTGGAAATGCAGGATTTAGTTTCAAATCACCCACTAGCCTTGGGGTTTTCCCAAGTACTTCTACTTTTGGATCAGAATCTGGAGAAATAGCAAGCGGTGGTTTTGGGAAAACCGAATTCAGCTTTAAACCTCTGGAAAATGCAGTGTTCAGACCCATACTGGGGACTGAGTCCGAACCAGAGAGAACCCAGAGCCAAGTTACTTCTGGGTTTTTCACATTTTCCCACCCAATTAGTAGTGGACCTGGAGGCTTGGCTTCTTTTTCCTTTCCTCAGGTGACAAGTAGTTCAGCTACCAATTCAAATTTTACCTTTTCAAAACCAGTTAGTAGTAGTAATTCATCATCTGCTTTTACCCCTGCTTTGTCAAACCAAAATGTAGAGGAGGAGAAGAGAGAACCTAAATCAATTTTTGGAAGTTCTAATAGTAGCTTCAGTAGCTTCCCCATATCATCTTCTGGGTCTTTGGGGGAACCCTTCCCTGTAAACAAAACGGGTATCCGACCAGGGTGTGAAGAAGCTGTTTCCCAGGTGGAGCCACTTCCCAGCCTCATGAAAGGACTGAAAAGGAAAGAGGACCAGGATCGTTCCCCTAGGAGGCATGGCCACGAGGCAGAAGACTCAGACCCTTTGTCAAGGGGTGACCATCCTCCAGATAAACGGCCTGTCCGCCTGAATCGACCTCGAGGAGGCACTTTGTTTGGTCGGACAATACAGGATGTCTTCAAAAGCAATAAAGAAGTATGTCGTCTGGGCAACAAAGAATCTAGAAAGGAAGTTGGCTTTGTGGAGTCCGGAGAAAGTGACCACATGGCTATCCCAGGAGGGAGTCAGTCTGTCCTGGCAGCCTCCCGGCTTCCAGGTGTGAATAAAGAGGAAGAAACTGAAGGTAGAGATAAAAAAGAAGGTGAGTTCTTAAAATGTACAATGCAGAATAAATCTTGCTGGCAGGCTCTCCGTGAGTTTCCTGGGTATTAGCTTGTTTTTTCTGTTAGTTCTCTGTAAGTAGAACTTAAGGGATCCTTGGAGCAGGCCTTACATCCATGAACTTTTTCTTGTTTGAAGATGTTGCATTTGATGGTTTATGTTTCCATTGTCCTAACCCCTAGATTCTCTAAGGGGAACTATGCGTCAGAGTAAAAGAAGCGAGAGCACAGACAGTCTTGGGGGCTTGTCTCCCGCTGAAGTCACAGCAATCCAGTGCAAGAACATCCCTGACTATCTCAATGACAGAACTATTCTGGAGAACCACTTTAGCAAAATTGCCAAAGTACAGCGCATCTTTACCAGGCGCAGCAAGAAGCTTGCAGTAGTGCATTTTTTTGATCATGTGAGTACTTCTGACTTGCCATTCACTACTGCAGATTTGACTTGTTGCCTTTGAACGGCTTAAAAGTGACACATTCTTCAGTTTTTTGCTTTCTAGAACATAGAGAAAGCACTCAAATTTTATCTCACTCTTGTCCTGGAGAGCCTTGGATAGCACTGGGATTATAGGCATGTGATCCAGCTCTTTGTTTATTTCATAACCTGGAGTCTTGAAAGGCTTGAGGTGCCAATGCTGTAGGAGAGCTCTGAGTGTTGCAACAGTCTAACCCTCTGAAAGGCTTGGGAGTGGCTCTGTAACCACACAGCACTTTTTCAAACTTGAGTTTTCTGGTTTTGTTTTTCTTTAATTGATTATAGTACGTGAACGCCGTAAATATTCTAATAATACAAAGAAAATGTGAAATCTCTTGTGATCCTGTCCTCCAGAAACAACTGGTGGGTTTGTACCAACTCTCTCAACATTTTTGTAATTCATGGGTTGTAGGTTACATGCACAGATGCATTGCTCATGTTATGCAGCTTTATATGTTTATTATTTTTTCTAAATATTCTTATGGAAAAAATGATGTTCTTAAGAGTTTTTTTTTTTTTTTTTTTTTGGTGGGGAGGGAGTACTGGGGATCAAACCCAGGGGCACTTTACCACTGAGCTACATCCTTAGCCCTTTTTTTATTTTCATTTTGAGACAGGGTCTTGCTAAGTTGCTGAGGATCTCGTGAAGTTGCTGAGACTGGCCTCAAACTTGTGATCCTCCTGCTTTAGCCTCCCAGGTTGCTGGGATTAAAAGTGTATGCCACCATGCATGACTTTATAAGAATTTATAAAGTAGAAAGCATGTTTTCATAGGTTTTAATTTTATTTACTTTATATATATGTTTATATATGCATTTTAACAAATTTTTTTTAGTTGTAGATGGACACAACACCTTTATTTTGTTTATTTACTTTTATGTGGTGCAGAGGACCAAATTCAGTGTGTCACACATGGTAGGCACCACTGAGGTATAACCCCAGCCCCTATATATTTATTTATTTATTTATTTATTTTTTAATGTTTATTTTTTAGTTCTCGGCGGACACAACATCTTTGTTGGTATGTGGTGCTGAGGATCGAACCCGGGCCGCACGCATGCCAGGCGAGCGCGCTACGGCTTGAGCCACATCCCCAGCCCCATATATTTATTTTTAATTAGTTAATTGTTTTGGTACCTGGGATTAAACCCAGGGATGCTTAACCACTGAGCCATTTCCCCAATCCTTTTTATTTTTTGAGACAGGGTTTTGCTAAATTGTTTAGGGTCTCACTAAGTTGCTGAGGCTGGCTTTAAACTTGTGATTCTCCTACCACAGCCTCCTGAGCTGCCTGGATTACGAGTGTATGTGCCTAGCCTATATTTGTTTATTTTAAGAGGTAGGGTTTTGCTGTGGCTACACCGGCCTTGAATTCCTGAGTTCAAGAGAGAGATACTTTTACCTCAGTTTTCCAAATAGTTGGGACTACAGGTATGCAACATTGGGCCCTTCTAATCTTTAGTATTTCCCAAAATCAATAACCAGTCTCTCTTACTCCCTCCTCTCTTTTGTTTTGGTGGGGGGAATACTGGGAATCAAACCCAGAGACGCTTAATCACTCAGCTACATCCTTAGCCCTTTTTTAAAATTTTCTTTTTTTAAATATTTTTTTAGTTGTAGTTGGACACAATATCTTTATTTTATTTATTGTTATGTGGTGCTGAGGATCAAACTCAGCGCCTCGCTCGTGCTAGGCGAGTGTTCTACTGCTGAGCCACAATCCCAGCCCCTTTAATGTTCATTTTGAGACAGGGTCTTGCTAAGTTGCTGAGGATCTCGAGAAGTTGCTGAAACTGGCCACAAAGTTGTGATCCTCCTGCTTTAGCCTCCCAGGTTGCTGGGATTAAAAGTGTATGCCCCATGCCTGACTTTATAAGAATTTATAAAGAAGAAAGCATGTTTTCATAACTTTTAATTTTATTTACTTGTTTGTATATATATAAAATGGGATTCTATGGTGCATGGCATTTTATCCTGTTTATTTGCTTACTTAGTTTTTGTCCTTTGTTTAAATTCCTAAGAGTGTAATTAAAAAAAAAATTTTTTTTATTTTTTATTTTTTTTGTGTGTAGTTGTAGTCAGCATGCCTTTATTTTATTTACTTATTTTTTTATGTGGTGCTGAGGATTGAATCCAGTGCTTCACATGTGCTAGGCCAGTGCTCTACCACTGAGCTACAGCCCTAGCCCTGTGTAATTTTCATGCAAAAATATTCACAGTTTTAGGGGTTTTGCTATTTATTTTATTATTAAAATAATTCAGTATTATTAATTATGTTCAGAGTGATGTGCAACCAGACAACTATTTCCAGAATTTTTTCATTATTGTAAACAGAAACTGTAACCATTAAGCAGTAAGTCCCTCTACTGTTCCTGGTAACCTGGTCTATTCCCTGGTAACCTCTAGGCTAACTTCTATCACTAAGAATTCACCTACTAGATATTTCATGTCTGTGGAGTCATACAGTATTTGTCTTTTTGTGTGATTTATGTCAGTGAGCATTCATTGTAGCATGTATCAGAATTTGATTCCTTTTATGGGTGAATAGGATGGACCACCTTTGTTAATAAAATACTCTGTTGATGAACATTTTGGCTTGCTTCCACCTTTTGGCTGTTGTGGATAATACTGCTCTGAGTATTGTTATATAAGTACAGGTTTGAGTCCTTGCTTTCATTTTTTGGGGTGTACACCTTGGGAGTAGATTTGCTGGATCACTTGGTAATCCTCATTTTAAAAAAGTTCTGGGCTGGGGTTGTGGCTCAGTGGTAAAGTGCTTGCCTGGCATGTGTGAGGAGGTACTGGTAAGAATTGTGTCCATCTAAACCTAAAAAATATTTTAAAACAAATTATGTTTTGCCTGTGTAATAAACATTAAGGTTTTTATTACATGATGTTTTTATTACATAATGGACATAAAAATACGTTGCCATTTTAGTAATTTTATTGATATGGATGAAGCTGATTCCCCATGCCTCCCATGTCTGCTGTTACTCAAGACTGACCTCTTACCTAATGTGGAGCATATTTTTCTAGACATTGTATACGTATACAATGTGTAGTTAGTTTTGTGTGTGTGGTGGTTTTTTGTTTTTTGTGGTTTTTTTGGTATCAGGGATTGAACCCAGGAGCACTTTACTACATCCCTAGCCCTTTTTATATTTTATTTAGAGACAGGGTCTTGCAAAGTTGCTTAGGGGCCTTGCTAAATTGCTGACTGGCTTTGAACTCTCAATCTTCCTGCCTCAGCCTCCCAAATCACTGGGATTACAGGTGTGTGTGTGTGTTTTGTGATAAATGGTATCACATGTGTATCATCTTGTAGTTAATATTCCTTTTGTGCTTGAGTGTGACTTGGCAATCTTTTTGTTTCTGTGTATGAAACCAGCTGGTGAGATTCATCATACCAAATGCCAGAGGCCAAGTTCATGTGTTATTTCAAAAAGGAGAAGTTCACATACATGCCTGTGTGATAGGTAAGGGACCTGATGGCTATGGCAGCCACAGCTGGAGACAGAAATGCAGGCAGAACATGTGGTAGGAGGAGGCACTGTTGGCTCCTTTTCATCTTTGAGTGATCTCATCATTCTGTACTGAAGTCTTAAGCCTAATGTTCTCTGGTCTCCTGCTGTCCTCATATTTCTGTTACTGGACGATTTTTCAGGCATCTGCAGCCCTGGCAAGGAAGAAGGGGAAAAGTTTACATAAGGATGTGGCTATCTTTTGGCACAAGAAGAAAATAAGTGAGTTTTCAGTTATTCTCTTCATGGTCAGATGCTCTGTGCAAGTTCTTTGACCTGTGAATGTTAGTCCTCTCCCCATCACTGGTGGGGAGGCTGGCTCTGAGTGGATCCTCATGTCTCATAGTTGTTTTTTGGGGATCTTTCCTAACCTCTTGTGACAATTATAAAAATGTTGCTTTCTCAAAAAAGAATCTAAGTCCAGGGTCAGGAGACCTGTGATGGCATAAACTCTGTTCTGACTTCTGTGTCCTCAGGTCCCAATAAGAAACCCTTTTTCCCGAAGGAGAAGAAACCTGGTGACAGTGAAGCCAGCCAGGGAACAGAGGATGCACCCTTTCAGCACTCCCCTCTTGGCAAACCCACGGTGCGGCCTGCAGCTGGAGGCCTGAATAAAAGGTGGGATTGGTCTTTTCTGCTGATCACATTGAAGGACAGATGGGGATAGTGTCATCTAATGACATCTGAGTAGTGGCTGAGGGACCAAGGGGATAGAAAAACATGAGCTAGTGGCCAGGCTGGGGTTGTAGCTCAGTGCGGAGTGCTTGCCTGGCATGTGTGAGGTACTGCGCTCAGTTCTCAGCAATGCGTATAAATAAAGGCCCATCAACAACTAAAAAATATATTTTTAAAAAAGAGCTAGTTGCCAGCAACTTCTGGGACTGGAAAACAGGTCCTTCTGAAGACCGTCCCCCGCCCCGCCACCCCTACCAACCAGCATGAGCAGTGAGGAGGCTCTGGGATAGCACATCTTTGCAGGGTTGGGTCCCAGCTGAGGCTGGAGAATGAGTTTTCTACATCTGGAACTTGTCATCTACAGGGCTGATTCTGTCTCATCCTGTTCTCATAGACAAGGAGCTGAGAAGACCCTCTTTTGGGGCGGGCCTTATTTTCCATCTAGGCATTTTCTCTGGGAGAATCTCATCACAAAGCTGCTGTAATCTAGCCTGGTCTGGTCCTCTTAGCCCCAGCTGTAGAGACCCTGTGGGTTATTTCCTACTCAGGAGGCTACTCACTTAGGGTGGCAGAGCTTCTGTCTGCACAAAAGGGTGCCTACCCCATGAGGCTCATGGAGTACAGTGCCCTGAGCTGGTCACCATCTCTATGCTTGTCATGTCCCATAAGGTTACCTGTAGTCCCCCCTGAAATGCTAATGCATCTCAGTAATTTTCCCCATTAAGACATCTGACTGTAATAGTTGAATTCTTTTTTTTTTTTTAATATTTTGGTTTAGTTGTAGTTGGACACAGTACCTTTATTTTATTTATTTATTTTTATGTGGGGCTGAGGATCAAATCCAGTGCCATGGACGTGCTAGGTGAGCTCCCTACCACTGAGCCACAACCCCAGCCCCAATAATTGCATCCTTAATAAGGATTTGTTCAGCCTCTGTACAACTTCTTATAGGTTTCATTTATTGCAGTAAAATGGATGCTCGCTCCCTGGGCAGCTGTGAATTGGTGTGAGCGTGGTTGCTTTTCCATCACATGGCTGCCCTGTCTGTATGGGGAACTCTTTCCCAGGGGCCCCTCCTCTGGGTTTGTGTTCTGAGAGAGCTGGCTGGCTCCTGTCCTATTTACAATTGGGCCTGCTTTGACAAGTCTCTGCCTTAATCTTTCTTTTCTTTTGGCTAGTGCATTGTTTTCCTCATTTTATTTATGTATTTATTTATTCATTTTGTGGTACTAGGAATTGAACTTTGGGCCTCACTCATGCTAAGCAACTGCTCTACCACTGAGCTAAGTCTCCAACCTTTTTTCTATTCTTTTTTTTTTTTTTTTTTTTTTTTTTTTGAGAAAGGGTCTCACTATATTGTCTAGGCTGTCCTTGAATTTGTGATCTTCTAGCTGGGATTATAGGTGTGTCCACCCCCTTTGCCAGATTCACTTTCCATTTCATGATTGCAGTTTAATTGCTGGTTTGATTTTGATTTTTCTTTTCTCACTCAACCAGTCTTACACGGTCTTTGGCATTCAAGTTTAGAAAATGTTGAAAAACAGCTAGAAAATGGGGAAGCTGAGACCCGTTCTGCTTAGTGTGTCCTTCAACAGAAGTAAAGTTGGGTATTACAGCATGTAGGCAGAGTACTTCCTTATGGCATTAAAGGTGTGTTTTTTTCCAAAATGAATTTAATTGCTTTGAGATAGAAGTCCAGAACTATTTATTTTAACTGTTTAAATTAGTTCATTTCATCTTTTAAAAACATGAAACATTTCAAAAATTATTTTAAAACTAGTAAATAATTATATTACTTTTGTGCCTGTAACCAACTTTTTTTCCCCATTGAGATGAGCTCTTGCTACATTGCTCAGACTTGTCTCAAACTCCTGGGCTCAAGTGATTCTCCTGCCTGCCTTCCAAGTAGGTAGGACTACTGGTGTGTGCCACCATGCCTGCCTTACTTGCTCCTTCTTTTTATGTGGTACTGGGGATTGAACCCAGGGGACACTATCACAGAGCTACATTGCCAGCCCTTTTTATTTTTTATTTTGAGACAGGGTCTTGTGAAGTTGCTGAGGCTGGTCTTGAACTTCGTATCCTCCTGCCTCTGCCTCCTGACTTGCTGGGATTACAGGCATGTGCCACTGTGCCAGGCCTTGCTTCTTTTTCATTAAGAAAAGAAAACTTTTCTCATCACCAGTTTTATCAAGGCTTATCTCATTTTAATGCTTTCTCAGTTTTTGAGGACCCAAAAATCTTGACAGGTTCAGATATGGAAATGTTACAAGGACCCTTAATGTATTTTTTTTCTATAGCTCTCCAGTGAAGAAGCCAAGTCTTCTGAAGGCTCACCAGTTTGAGGGAGACCCATTTGACTCTGGGTCTGAGGGCTCTGAGGGCCTTGGGCCATCCGTGTCATCCCTTAGTACTCTGATAGGTACTGTTGCTGAGACATCTGAGGAGAAGTACCGCCTGCTTGACCAAAGAGACCGAATCATGCGGCAAGGTATGTGCATTGTGGCACAGGTTCCAGAGTCCATGGGAAGGTTATGGTGAGGTGGCTTCCCAGTGGGGAAGTGTCCCTTTCCACGGGCTCAACTGCCATTGAGGCTCTGGTCTCTGATGTGCCACATCTGCCTGTTATTGTTGACCAGTCTTCCTGGGGTTGAGTGCTGTCTGTGTACCTATGCAGATGAATGTGTTTGCAGACATATGCGTGAAATAGTGATGAGAAGGTGGTGTCCCAAGGGTTGAGGTGAAGAGTGCTTGGTTTTGGACGTAGTCCCACCCGTGGAATGTTGAGCTGTGTAAATGTGTCGCCTTCAAAGTATTGATTAATGTGAAAGAGATACAGTGACCAAACATGTAAATATACATACTCTTTGCAATTTTTCTTCTTAAATTTCAGTTTTAGGAGTTTCCTTTTTTTTTTTTTCTTTAATTTAATTTTATTTCTTTTTTTGGGACTGGAGGATTGAACCCAGGGGCATTTAACCACTGAGCCACATCCCCATCCCTGGAGTTTTCTTTTTTAAAAGCTTTGAATAATTGGAATGATCACAGTGCTTCCTTAACAGAGTAATAAAAGCTACTACCAAAAATTATGTCATTGACATGGTGATTTTTATATGTTAAATAAAATTATTACTAGGTATTGAATTATTTTCAAAATAAAAATAAGATTACATTTGAGTTGTGAAGTTATTGCATTCCATTTTATTTAAAAAATACATTTAGGCTGGACTCGATGTTGCACACCTGTAACCCCAGCGACTCAGGAGCTAAGGCAGGAGGATGGCAAGTTCAAGACCAGCCTCAGCAATTTAGGCCCTAAGTAACTTAGTGAGACACTGTCTCAAAAAATAAAATAAAATAAAAAATGGGATGGGGTGTAGCTCAGTAATAAAGCATCCCTGGGTTCAATTCCCAGTACTGATAAATAAATAAAGAGAAAAGATAAATATGTAACCTTGAATTCTGTGGTTAATAATCGCGTACTTACTCAGGTCAAGACCCCATTAACTTCCATTACAAATAAGAGAGAGAAAAAAAAAAAAAATAAGAGAGAGAATTCTAGAATACTTAATAGTTGCATTTAACAAATTTATCACTTTAGTAAACATCCTACACCATGATTGTTTATCACTGAAGTCACCATAAGAATTACAGAACACTGGACTGGGATTGTGGCTTAGTGGTAGAGTGCTTTGCCTAGCACATGTGAGGCACTGGGTTTGACCCTCGGCACCACATAAAAATAAATAAATAAAATACAGTTATTTAAAAAATAAAATAAATTAAAAAAATAAAGGTGATCATCTACAACAACAACAACAACAAAAATAGAAAGAAAAAAAAGAATTCTAGAACACTGGTGGTACATCTAGCTGTGAGTGAGAGGATGCCCATCTGTAGTCTGCAGTGAAGTTCTGTTGACTGTTGGAGAGGCCTGGCCCTGGTGGTCTTTTTGATCCTTGATGTCTACTGTCTGAAAGGGTAGGCCATATAAGTCCCTTCGTCTGATGGGTTTTAAAAATATTTCTTTCCTTTGTAATTTGTGTTTCTTTTTTCAATTTTTGTCTTTTGTTACTATGAAAATACACTTCTGTGGGTTCCCAATAACCAATATGTGGTATGTCCTTACCTCTTACTTGACATCACTTAGCTCGAGTGAAGAGGACTGATCTGGACAAAGCCAGGACTTTCGTTGGGACATGCCCTGACATGTGTCCTGAGAAGGAGCGGTACATGCGGGAGACCCGGAGTCAGCTTAGCGTTTTCGAAGTGGTCCCAGGCACTGACCAGGTGGGACTCTGGTCTCCCCTCTTATCAGGGGTTGGAGGTGGGGGTGTGTTGGGCAGGGGTGGGGAAGGCTTGTTCTTTGTGGTTTCTGTACATATGGATACTTGATTTGAATGTTTGCTGTTTTTGGATGGTGATGGGCATTTGTGCTATTAATAGTTATATTAAGCTAGTTCATACTGACATGTTGGCTAAGTAGTTTTTGTGTAATGCAACTAAACCACATCATATTTAATGCAATAAAGTATAGATGTAGGTTTGTTTTTTTTTTTTTTAAGAAAGGTAACAAAATTTATTAAAGAAAGGAGGGGAGACACTCTCAAGGGAGAGAGTGGTTCGTCTTAGAAAGGAGATCTACCTTGATGTGGGTTTTTAAAATCTAGATTAAAATTTTATTTTTTCCCCTTTTTACAGTTTTTTTTTGGGGGGGGTAGTCACCCGGGATTGAACTCTGGAGCATTCAACCACTGAGCCGCATCCCCAGCCCTTTTTTGTATTTAGAGACAGGGTCTCACTGAGTTTTTAGCACCCTGCCTTTGCTGTGGCTGGCTTTGAACTTGTGATCCTCCTGCCTCAGCCTCCTGAGCCGCCATGCCTTTTTACAGTCTTATTCCTTCCCTTTTCTGTATTTATGTTCTGCACATGGAGATGACGGATGAGCTAGATTCAATTTGTATCTTTTCATGAACACTTCCATGTGTTATGAGGATTTCTTCATAAGCATTTCTTTTTTATTCTAATTAGTTACACATTCATAAGTGTTTTCTAAATGAAGCATATGTGTCTTTATGTAGCTCTGTCAAAACTGTCCATTTTTTGCAGTCAGTAGATAGACTGTTTTTAATTTTTCAGTTCAAATAATATTGTTTGGCATCTTGTGTGCAATGCTTCTATGATATTTTGATTATTTTTTTCAGCGACATCTATGCATTAAATTACTGCATCAGAGAGTCTGACCCTTCCTGAACTGTGTTAGCACATATTCCCCAGAAATCTGCACCAGTCTAGATTCTTTTGTTCTTCAGGTTTTTACAATTTTAATTAAAAAATAATTTTTAAGAGGGTGGGGGATATAGCTTACAGGTACATCTGGATTCATTCTCTAGTCTCTCGAGTTGTGTGGCTTTGTCAACCATTTTGAACCTCAGTTCACCTTTATTTTTTGGATAAGGGGTTGAATCCAGGGGTTCATTTTAAAAGTGTATTCTTAGGCATGGATCTTGTGTGAGTGCATGCATGATTTCCCCCTTGATTAAAGGAACAACTGTGCCAGTAGGTGGCCCCAGCACCAGCCACACAAATAACCTGTCCCTGTTCTGTGTTCCCAGGTGGACCATGCAGCGGCCGTGAAGGAATATAGCCGGTCTTCAGCTGATCAGGAGGAGCCTCTGCCACATGAGCTACGACCATCTGCAGTGCTCAGCAGGACCATGGACTACTTGGTGACTCAGATCATGGACCAGAAGGAAGGCAGCCTGCGGGACTGGTACGACTTCGTGTGGAACCGCACACGGGGCATACGGAAGGTATCAGCTACCTCTGGTCAGGAGACTAGGAAATGCATGTATATTCCAAAGGCATATTGGGAGCACTTTTCATTTTACTACTAGGGATTGAACCCGGGACACTTAACCACTGAGCTACATCTCCAACCCCCCTCCCCCTTTTGTGTGTGTGTGGTTCTGGGGTTGAACCCAGGGCCCTGTGCATGTAGGGCAAACACTCTACTAACTGAGCTATATCCCCAGCCTACTCCAGCTCTTTTTATTTTGTATCTTGAGACAGGGTCTCACCAAGTTGCATAGGGCCTCACTAAGTTTCTGAGGCTGGCTTTGAACTTGTGATTCTCCTACCTCAGCCTCCCAAGTCACTGGGATTACAGGCATCTGCCATAGTGCCTGAATCACTCAAATATCTTAATCTAAAACAAAAATATACTTTTATTTAAACTGTTATAAAATCCTCTTAAAATGTGCTTGATGGGCTTGGTTTCAAGTTGAAAAGTAAGCAATTCAGTGGTGATAAGCATGGATTTTTCTCATAGTTGATTCTTTGCCAGGGGAGTGTGTGTGGAGCATGTGCAAGTGTAATGCATGTGTGTGTGTGATCCTTCCCCACCCCTGTGGCCAGGACATCACACAGCAGCATCTCTGTGATCCCCTGACGGTGTCCCTGATAGAGAAGTGCACCCGGTTTCACATCCACTGTGCTCACTTCATGTGTGAGGAGCCCATGTCCTCCTTTGATGCCAAGATCAACAATGAGAACATGACCAAGTGCCTACAGAGTCTAAAAGAGATGTACCAAGATCTGAGGAACAAAGGCATCTTCTGTGCCAGTGAAGCTGAGTTCCAGGGGTACAACGTTCTGCTCAATCTCAACAAGGGGGACATCCTGAGGTGAGTTTCCAGATTCACAAGATGGCCTATGATATGTGAAAAGGCAAGATTCAGCTTGGAAAAGAGCCTTTAAGATTGCCATAGCTGACAGTGCTGAGCTCTCTCTGCTAGGGAACACTAGGTGGTAGCAGGACGCCCTAGTCTGAGCTGTCAGCTACTGAGCTGAGCTGGGAGCAGAGCAACAGGGGTAGGCACTGTACCCGCACATCTCACTCAGACCCTTATGTTCACTCCAGAGCGTGTTTCTCTTCAATGAGAGGAAATGAGGGTGAAGGCCTCCTGATCATACAGGTAGTGAGCCAGGACAGGGAAGCCCACATTCTATCAGAGTTGTTAGCAATTTGCTGTTTCTAGGTAGTTTTGTCAAAGGTCTAAGAAAGAGAAAGGAAAACACTGTGAAACAAAATGGTAAGTATCAATGTTAAAAATGGAAGAATTTTTTTTTTTTTATTATTTTTTTATTTTTTAGTTTTCGGTGGACACAACATCTTTGTTGGTATGTGGTGCTGAGGAGCGAACCCGGGCCGTGCGCATGCCAGGCGAGCGCGCTACCGCTTGAGCCACATCCCCAGTCCCCCAAAAAATGGAAGAATTTTAAGCCAAGTATGTTGTCACATACCTGTAATCTCAGTAGTTCTAGCTTGGGAGGCTGAAACAGGAGGACTGCAAGTTCAAAGCCAGCCTGAGCAACAGGGAGGTGCTAAGCAACTCAGTGAAACCCTGTCTCTATGAAGTACAAAAATAGGGCTAATGATGTGGCTCAATGGTTGAGTGCCCCTGAGTTCTATCCCCAGTACCCCACCCCACCCTCCAAAAAGAAGGAATTTTAAACCCTGGTTTGATATGTAAGTAGACCTTTATCTGATAAATATGCCTGAGTCTCTGGGCCAAGTTTATGAGTTGGTAAACTGAATTCAGTGCTGGCTGTTGACCTTTAGTTCCAAGGTTCTTTTATTTATGGTGAAATTTTTTTTTTTTTTTTTAGTTTAGTATTTTCTCCAAGAACTTTGTTGTAGAACATCTAGATATGTGATTGGTTATGTTTTAAAATTAAGCCTGGCAGATAAGCTGGCTATGGAAAATGTCTGTGCTGTCTTTTCATATATGACAATCATTTGTTTCTATCTTAAATAGTTCAGTCAAATTGATTTTTTCTTTTTTTTAAATAACAAACTTTGTCATTATACTGCTGGCGTTCAGTCAGCATTACTTTTTTGGTACCAGGGATTGAATTCAGAGGCACTCTTGCCCACTGAACCACATCCCCAGGCCTATTTTGTACTTTATTTACAGACAGATTCTCACTGAGTTGCTTAGCGCGTCTCCATTGCTGAGGCTGGCTTTGAACTCATGATTCTCCTGCCTCAGTCTCCCGAGCTGCTGGGATTATAGGCAGGTGCCAATGCACCTGGCCAGTCGGCATTACTTTAAGATAACTTTTTGATGATTACTAAATTATTGCTTGAATCAGTGTATTTTATCCTTTTAAAGAAAACCCTTATTGATCTAGGTCCAGAGTGGTAGCTCTGAAATCAGAAAACTGAATTCAGAGGCACACGTCACCACAGGACACTCTTTCTCAGTATTGTTGAAATCTAGTTATTTATCAGATCTATCTTTCTAGAAATGTTGTTTAATTAAAAACAATACTCTGAACATTTTGTCTCCCTAACAGAGAAGTGCAGCAATTTCACCCTGATGTTAGAAACTCCCCCGAGGTGGACTTCGCTGTCCAGGCTTTTGCTGCACTGAACAGTAATAATTTTGTGAGATTTTTCAAACTGGTCCAGTCAGCTTCCTATCTGAATGCGTGTCTTTTACACTGTTATTTCAATCAGGTGAGTAAAATAACTGCTTGTAGCACAAGAAGGAAGAGATTGTTACTTGGGATGCTGAAGCATCTCTCTGCTGTGGAGCTCTTCCAAGTGGGTTATAGCTCCCTCTCCTGGAAACTGCTGCAGCCTGTGAGGGATTTGTGATGGCCCCTTGACTTGGGATTGGCACTGTTGATCGCTGCCAGGAGAAGAGTGCAGTGCAGATGCTCACTGTGGCTCAGATAAGAGGAATCTTGAGCATGGCAGCCAGGTTCAGCCTTGACAACATTCATGCAGACAGAAACGAAAAAGCAGAGATCCCATATTACTTGCACAAAATCTCTAATTTTGAAATTCTCAGCATTATTAATCCAAATTTTGGGGGTGAGGCTGGTCAAGTGGGGTTGACTGTTGCCTTTGTCTAACTGGCTTCTTTATTTGAGACTGCCTTCCCTTTCAGATCCGCAAGGATGCTCTCCGGGCTCTCAACATTGCATATACTGTGAGCACACAGCGATCTACTGTCTTTCCCCTGGATGGTGTGGTGCGCATGCTGCTTTTCAGAGACTGCGAAGAGGCCACAGACTTCCTCAACTATCATGGCCTCACTGTTTCTGATGGGTAAGGGCTGAAACTGGAACTGTGGGCTTTGCTCCCATTCCCTTTTTCTTCTTATATTCCAATGAAGGGCTGTAAAAGTGTCAGTTGCTTGCCAAGTCCTAGAGAAGGCATGTTCCACTTGCTGCTTTCTTGATGTGGAGCTGGGAAGTACTCCCAAAGTCATATGCTGTTTGTGGGCAGACTGGTTTCAGACCAAGTTCTTTGTGACTCTAAAAATCAATGCTTTTCATGAGTTACCAAAGAATCCAAAGATAAACTTTAAGAATCTTCCTATTCTGTTCCTTTAAGATAGCCTTTGCTGACCTGTGAGTGACCACTGCCCACTTCTGATAGTTGAGATGGTTGAGATAGAGGTAGCAATAGGCCAGGCTGATGTGTTTTCCTCTATCTTCCAGTCAGTATTTTGAGACCATGATGAAATTTCCAAACCCTCTCCCAGCAATCGGCATCATTATACTCAGTGGGGTTTCTCTAGCCCCTTCCTCCTATAGCTCTTTTCTCTAGACCTGTCCTTCAGGAGATGAGCAGCTTCTTTTCTTGAGACAGGACCATATATTGTCCCACGTGTGGTTGTTAACATGCTAGGCCACGTGGTTATGGAGGCTGACAGTAGGGGTTACTGTGGTCTGTGCCTTCCTCTCATCTGCATGTGGCCTAGGGGACATAGGACAAGGTTTGGGTTTCTGGCATTACAGCTAGATTTGGGAAGATGAAGCTGCCATCTTCCCTGAGTGACACCTTTCTACGGGCTCTTTGTGGTCTGGGTAGCTGTGTGGAGCTGAACAGGTCTGCATTCCTGGAACCAGAGGGATTATCCAAGGCCAGGAAGTCAGTGTTTATTACCAGGAAGCTGACAGTGTCAGTTGGTGAAGTTGTGAATGGAGGGCCATTGCCCCCAGTTCCTCGTCACACACCCGTGTGCAGCTTCAACTCCCAGAACAAGTACGTCGGGGAGAGCCTGGCCACAGAGCTACCCGTCAACGCTCAGAGACCTAGCTTGGATACATCAGGTGAGTGAAGCTGCACTGCATTTTCCTCAAAGCCTCTCCATGCCCAGAAGCATCTATCTTACTCTGGGGCCTGGAGGGCCCTCGGCTTGGTACCCAGGTGTACCTCTCCATACAGTTCTGAAGTCCTTCTCTGGGCACCCTGACACCACAGTGCTGTCCCATGGGTGTTTTCAGGGAGGGCAGTCCTTTAGGTCCATGTGACTGTCCCTGCATGGAGATGACTGCATCTGGTGCTGTTTGTGTGCATCTGCAGTAACATGTTTTCCTCTGTCCTTTCTTGCAGGTGATGGGAGAGGAGAAGAATGTGAGGCAGAGCAGGATGTGCCATCACAGAGTCTCCTTCCGCAGCCTCTTCCAGTCCCTGAACCCTCACCTGTATCTCTGCCTCATGTCCCTCCACCACCCCCATCTGTGGCACCGAGTCTATGCCAGCTCTCCATGCAGCCTGAGGTGCTGCCTCCAAAGCCTGCACCTGTGTACTCTGATGCGGTAGGAAATCTTCTAGGTCAGGGCTCTGAGAAGTCCATTGTGCACAGATGTCTTTGGCCCCACTGCCCTGTGTTGGGGTGCTGTGTTGCCTGGTCTCAAAGGAGAGTGGAGGGTAGTATCTGCCCATGTTCATGAGCTCATGTGGCAGAACTGAGCCTAACACCCCCAGGCTAACTTCAGAGCCCCTCTTTTCTTCTTAGTAGTCAGAGCAGTACTTCAGTGCTTACCACTAGAGCGTCAGCCTGTGTGGTCTGATTGAAATCAGCACCTCTTCATTCGAGATGGCCAGTGGATAGGTTGACCAGCACCTCTGGGATTATGGTAGTACTATGTGCCCGGGGACAGGGGTTTCCAAAGAACTGAGTAGAGCTTGTTTACTGCACAGGTGTGGGACTCGAATGTGTCATCCTGGCCACTCAGAGGCAGGCACTGGGCCATAACCTCATGCGGGGAGTCAGGGAGTCCTGAGGGGAGCATGAAGAACCACCACAGAAGTTGATGATGTTCAATGTGGACAAGTGAAGATGGACAGGGCACAGTGGGGGCCATCTGAAGGGTGGTTGTCCAGCAGGCTCCCCTGGCTTTTCCCTCTGGAAGGCACCTAGCCATTCCTCAGAGACCTCTCCTGAAGCAGTGTGGCTGACTCCGTGATAGGGGTCAAGTGCTTTGTCAGTGGGTACCTTCAGACAGTGTCTAGTGACAAGGTTTCACTCAAGATTTCTGTCCTGGGTGGGACGCTGTGTCTGACCCTGTGCTGGTCTCTCCATAGGACCTTGTGCAGGTGGTGGATGAGCTTATCCAGGAGACTCTTCAGAGGGACTGCGAGGAAGTGAGCTCGGCTGGCGCAGCTTATGCAGCTGTAGCTCTGGGGTGAGTGACACCCAGCGCGCCGCCCTCCCCTTCAGCAGCTGTCTGCTCCCTGGGAGTATACTTGCCACTCCTTCTCAAAAAGTGTTTTCATTCTTCCACAAGATCTGCGTGAGCAGGCTCAATGCTCGTGGTGATAGTTTCAGGGACTTCTGCATCTTCTACTCTAGACAGGTGCTATTTTTTATGTTCCTGCCCTGCTATTTCATTACACATGCTCTTTTGGGGTACTGGGGATTGAATTCGGTGCACTCAACCACTGAGCCACATTCCCAACCCTACTTTTTTGTATTTTATTTAGAGACAGGGTCTCACTGCGTTGCTTAGCGCCTGGCTAAGTTGCTGAGGCTGGTTTTAAACTCAAAATCCTCTTGCCTCAGCCTCCCAAGTTGCTGGGATTATAGGCTTGTGCAACTGCACCCAGCTACATGTACTTTTTAAAAAAAATATTTCTTAGTTGTAGATGGACACAATACTTGTACTTATTTATCTTTATATGGTGCTGAGGATCTAACCCAGGGCCTCAAACATGTTAGGTGAGTATTCTACCACTGAGCCATAACTCCTCCACATGTTTTTGAGCAACAGTTTATATTAAAGTTTATAAGTTATAAACCTATTTTTCTTTAAACATATCTCAAATGTCCAGTCAAAATTAGTTCATTCCTTGTTAAAAATTAGAAACATTTATTTTTTTCAATTTAGTTTCAATAAATGTAATAAAGTTTTTCTAAGCTCTTAATTTTAAAGTGAACTCAACATCTTTTAAAAATCCCAGTGGCATAACAATAAGGAAAGATATTGTTTTGTCTGTATAAAATATAGCTACTTGGGCCGGGTATGGAACACACCTGTAATCCTACTGATTTGGGAGGCTGAGGTAGAGGAGTGCAAATTCAAGGCCATCCTGGGCAACTTAGATCCTGTCTTAACCAAAATAAAAAGGGCTGGGGAGCTGGGGATATAGCTCAGTTGGTAGAGTGCTTGCTTCTCATGCACCAGGCCCTGGGTTCAATCCCCAGGACCACTAAAAAAAAAAAAAAAAAAAAAAAAAAAGAAGAATTACACAAAAGGATTGACACTGTATGTTTCTTAATGTTTTTTTTCTGAGGTAGAGTCTTGAACTCCTAGGCTTAAGGACCCTCTTGCCTCAGCCTCCCAAGTAACTGTGACTGTGGGTACGTGTTGTCATGCCTGGCTGGTTAAGGTTTTTTATCCTCGAGTTAAAATATATGCTTCCTAATTTTTTTTGTTGTTACTTTAAGATGGAACTCAGGGGTATTCTATCACTGAGCTACATCTCCAGCCCTTTGAAAAAACTTTTTGGAGATAGGGTCTTCTAAGCAGCCCAGGTTGACCATGAACTTTTGATCTTTCTGCCTCAGCATCCTGAGTAGCTATGATTATAGGTGAAGCATGCCCCATTTAATGAAACTAAAAAACTATTTCCATGGGCTTATATATTTGTGGTACTGGGGATTAAACCCAGGGGGTATTTTACCAATATGCTACATCCCTATCCCTTTTCTATTTTTTTAATATATATTTTTTTATTTGCAGTTGGATGCAATATCTTTATTTTATTTATTTTTATGTGGTGCTGAGGATCGAACTGAGGGTCTCGCACTTGCTAGACAAGTGCTCTACTGCTGAGCCACAACCCCAGCCCCGTTTTTCTGTTTTTTTTAATTTTAGATAGGATCTTGCTAAATTGCTGAGGTTGATCTTAAACTTATAATCCTCCTCCTGTCTCAGCCTCCC
Source organism: Urocitellus parryii (assembly GCF_045843805.1). Lineage (NCBI taxonomy): Eukaryota > Metazoa > Chordata > Mammalia > Rodentia > Sciuridae > Urocitellus > Urocitellus parryii. Next base: position 226,175,534 of record NC_135532.1, on the reverse strand, counting down.
AAGTTGCCGGGATTATAGGCATGTGCTACTGCCAAAAGCCAAGTGCCAATGTCTCGGCTTGGCACAGAATCACGAGCCACCACACAGCTTTGTAGGTTCAAACAGCAATTCTTTATTCCCGATCTCACACCAGCCTCCACACACGTTCAGGGGCAATTCCAAAAATGTCCGATCCCGATCCTACTCCACGAGGCTTTTTCCAAATCCCATTTTAATCTCACGAGAACTCAACGGGAACAAGCAGCAGGAACACCCTAATCCCAGCATCAATAATCTTCAACCTCAACTTCCCTAAAACTCCTATTGTCACGCCCTAAACCCAAGGACGGAGATACTTCCTGCAGGAATACACCCTAATCCTGGATCCACCCTGGTGATTGAGCAGGGTCACCTTTCTCAAAAACACAAGCAAGGTCGCAGCAAATTTCCAAGGCAAGTCCATTTAACATGGGGTACACTGGCAAGGATTACGATGCGTCATACCTACTTGGTAATGGCCCTCAGCATGCTACCATACTCAGCAGAGTTTTATAATATTATTTCATAAGTTTAGGTTTTTATCTATTTTATTTCATTTTTGTGTATGGTGTAACATAAGGGTCCAATCTCATGCTTTGACAGTGGATATCTAGTTTTCCTAGCACCATTTGTTAAAAAGACTTCTTTCCCTATTAACTGGTATTGGCAGTCTTGTTGAAAGTCATTTAAACATGATGTGAGGGTTTCTTTCTGGGCTCTATGTTCTGCTTCATTGGTCTTTATGTCTATCCTTACACCAGTACTACCTTGTTTTGGTTAAAGTAGTTCTGCAATAAGTTTTGATATTAAAAAGTATACATCCGGGCTGGGGTTGTTGCTCAGTAGTAGAGCTCTTACCTAGCACATGTGAGGCCCTGGGTTCGATCCTCAGCACCACATAAAAATAAAGGTATTGTGTCCAACTTCAAATAAAAATAAATATTAAAAAAAAAAAAGTATACATCTTTTAACATTGTTGTTCTTGTTTTCTCAAGGCCGTTTTGCTATTTGGGATTCCTTGATATACCATTCTAATTTTAGAAAACATTTTTCTATTTCTGCAAAAAATGCTATTGGGATTTTGATAAGGATTGCACTGAACCTATAGATTATTCTGGGTGGTATTGTCATCTTAACATTTAGGTTAGCCTTAATTTCTTTCAGCAGTGTTTTAATAGTTTTCAGTGTACAATACTTTTGCCTCCTTGGTGAAATTTATTCCTGATTTTCTAGGCTTCTTATAAATGGAATATTTTAAAAATTCCATTTCAAATTATTCATTGTTTATATGTAGAAATACTACTGATTTTTGCTTTTTTTTCCAGTGCTGGTATCAAACCCAGGACCTTGTGCAGGCTAGGCAAGCACTCTACTGAACTATGTTCCCTGTCCACTGTATATTGATTTTTATCCTTCAATTTTATTGAGCTTCTTTATTAGGATTCCTAGGGTTTTTTATATGTAAGATCATGGCATGTGTGAATGGATATAGTTTTATTACTTTTCCACTTTGGATGCTGCTTATTTTTTCTTGTCTAATTGCTCTGGCTATAACTTCAATAATGTGTTGAAGTGGAAAACGTGGGCATCATTGTCTTCATATCTCAGAGGAAGCGCTTTCAGGCTTTCACCACTGTATATGATGTGAGTTATGGGTGTTTCATAAATGGCTTAAGGGTGTTGCTTCTGTTCCTAGTTTGAATTTTACTAGATATTCTTTCTGCATAAATTGAGGTGATTGTGTGTGCATGTGTTTTAACTCTGTTCTGTTAATATGGTCGTATTACATTGATTAGTGTTCATAGGTTAAACCATCCTTGTATTCCAGGAACAATCCTATTTGAAAATAGTCTATAATGACTTTCTTTTTCATGAGTTTGAATTCTATCCACTTTGCTCTTTTTAGTGTTTCTAATGCTGCCATGGAGGATCTGTTAATGGCTACAACCACAGGCCTTTTGAGGCATGTTGCAATTGAAGAAGTGACTAAGGAAAGGGAGCGAAGGGAGGAAGAAAAGAGGCGGGCTGAAGAGGAAAGGTGGGTATGCCTTGCCCTGCAGTGGGACATGGTTGGAGTGTAGACACAGAGGTGAACTGCCCTGGCCCCTGATTCTGATACTGTTGTCCAGTGTGCTGCCATTAGACCTCTTCAGGTCCACTCAGCACCCTCATATATACTTTGTCCCAGGGATTAGGTGGGGATCCCTGACTGTACCAGCCTGTGAACAGTGCCCTTCCCCTCAGCAGGACAGAAAGGGACTGGAGGTGCACTGGAGGTGGCTGCTGACTCAGGCAGGACCACTCACTTCCATCTACATGATTAAGGAGTAAAATAATTCTTACTTTTTAATTTTTTGTGGTACTGGCAACTGAACCTAGGGGTGTTGCACCTCTGAGCTACATTCCTAGTTTGTTTTCTTAATTTTGAAACAGGTTTTACTCAGGTTCCCAGGCTTGTCTTGGACTTGGGATCCTCGTGCCTCAGGCTTCCAACTAGCTGGGATTGTAGGTCTGTGCCACTGTGCCTAGCACTTACTTTCATTCTTAAGTATTACTCTTGTGCTTTTTTTCTTTTATCCATAGGCTAAAACAAGAAAGAGAGCTGGTATTAACTCATTTGAGCCAGAGCTTGACTGCAGAGCTGACAGAACTCATGGTGACAGAGTGTGTGCGGGAAACTTGCTCCCAGGAGTTGAAGTGAGTGAGGCTCAGGTGGACTACAGTGTTGAGGTATGGAGGGAGGGCGGAGGGTTAGAAGGCACTATGTGAGGCTGGCGCAGTTCAGGATAGCAGGTTTGCACCTAAATTTGAAAAGGAGCATATCTGTTGGATAGTCAAGTGGTAACATGCCAATTCTGTACTTCAGGGAGCAGAGCAGGGAGGGCCTCACTTTCAGATTCCTCTTGTGGACCCTACACCGGGCGTGGGGACATGTGTCTTGGCAGATTCACTGGTGTAGTCTTCTCCACACCAGGTTATTTACGATCAATGTTTTTCAAGTACGAGACTCTCCCTTGTTTCATAAATTAGTAGGTATCCTTGGGCTATTCACTTAAGAACATTAGTAGTTTTGTTGCCAAGTTTCCGGTAAAAAAAAAAAAGACATTCCAGCTGTGAAAGAATATCTGTCTTTATGCTTAAGCTTCCATGATATAGCCTGAAGGCCATAGACCACATTGCTTTAACACTTCTAGGGCAGATGGGGAACTCACCCAGCAGGCAATATATATTTTTCATTTCATTTCATTTCATTTATTTATTTTGATACTGGGGGTTGAACCCAGGAGTGTTCTATTAATGAACTACATCCCTTTTTTGAGATGAAGAGGAAAGTAGGACATGGTTGAGACAGGTTCTCTCTCTCTCTCTCTCTCTCTCTCTCTCTTTTTTTTTTTTTTTTGTGGTGCTGGGGATCGAACCCAAGGCCTTATGTATACAAGGCAGACACTCTACCACTTGAACTATATCCCCAGCCTGAGACAGAGTCATTTTTTTTTTTTAAAGTTGTAGTTGGACACAATACCTTTATTTTATTTATTTGTATGCAGTGCTGAGGATTGAACCCAGGGCCTCACACGTGTTAGGCAAGCACTCTACCACTAAGCCACAACCCCGGCCCCAGCAGGGTATTTTTTTAATAACTTTATTTTTTTATGTGGTACTGAGGATCAAACCCAGTGCGTCACAGGAAGGCAAGTGCTCTACATTGAGCCACAGCCCAGACTGAGAAGAATCTCTTCAGTGGCTGAGGCTGACCTCAAATTTGTGATCCTACTGCCTCAGCTTCCTAAGGTGCTGGCATTACAGGCATGTGCCACCGCACCTGGCAGCAGGCTGTGCATCTTTAATTAGTGTTTCCTCCCATCTGTCATAGTTTGGGGCCTTTTCCTGGTTTCTGTAAAGGAAGACACCCCACAAATGATGGTGATATGTGTACTCTGAACCCCAGAACAGTGTTAGGACAGAGGTAAAAGCCCTAGCTTGCTGTGATGCAGAGACAGTGTCCTGCAGTTTGAGGAGGCTTGGTGTCAACTCAGCCCCAGGTTGTCTCCAAGGATGAGCTATTGGCTGTTGAAGCTACTTTGATTTTGTGACTATATGTTTGATATAATCCTCTGTGCTCTTGTTTGATAGAATTTTGTTATAAAAATATACTGTTTTATCCTAGGCCACCACTGCATGGCCACAGGCAACCATCCTTAGTAGTCACCAGTGATTTATCATATATTTGGGACATTTCTAATTGTAATTCTCTGTGTTGAGGTTTTTCAGTTGTCTTATGGCTATTTAAAAGTTAAAATTTTCAACTATTTTATTAGGATAAATATTTCCCCTTTGTTTTTCTTCTCTTTTTATGGAGAAGGGGTCTCACTATGTTGCCCAGGCTGTTCTTGAGCTCCCAAGCTCAAAAGATTCTCCTGCCTCAGCCTTTCAAGTGCTGGGATTATAGGTGTGTGCCATCATGTCCAGCTGGGCTAAAGGTTTATTTCTTTTTCTTTTTCTTTTTCTTTAATAGTGTACTTGAGTGAACTCAGGATTTCTTTAACACTAAGCTATATCCCTAGCCCCCTACCTTTTTTTAAAAATTTTTGAGACAGTTGCTCAGGCTAGCCTTAAATTTGCAGTCCTCTTGCTTCAGGTCTCCTGAGCCACTATAATAGTACATAGATGTGGACTACCATGCCCAACTTAAAGGTTCTTTTCTTTTGGTGGGGGTACAGGGGATTGAACTCGGGCACTCAACCACTGAGCCACATCCCCAGCCCTATTTTATATTTTACTCAGAGACAGGGTCTCACTGAGTTGCTTAGCACCTCATTGTTGCTGAAGCTGGCTTTGAACTTAAAGGTTCATTTCTTGACTGTTACAGGGGTCCTTTTGGACATATACTGTATCACCTTATACCACTTTTGTTTCTATTTCTAGGTGTCTGTACTTTTTCTTTTTCTTGGGCCGGGGGAGGTACTAGGGATTGAACTCAGGAGCACTTGACCACTGAGCCACATCCCCAGTCCTATTCGTATTTTATTTAGAGACAAAGTCTCGCGAGTTGCTTAGTGCCACGCCATTGCTGAGGCTGGCATTGTACTCGAAATCCTCCTGTTTCAGCCTCATGAGCTGCTGAGGTATCTGTACTTTTACATGAAGACATAATTACATTTCCTCATGAAGGACACAGACTCGTCACTTTTAAAGTCAGTTCTCCTTGTCTGGGCTGTGGTGCAGTGTCTCCACACTGACTGCCCTATTTCCTAGGAATGCAGTAGAGACGGACCAGAAGGTTCGTGTGGCCCGTTGTTGTGAGGATATCTGTGCCCAATTGGTGGACTTGTTTCTTGCTGAGGAAATTTTCCAGACTGCCAAAGAGACACTACAGGAACTTCAGTGCTTCTGCAAGTATCTACAGCGGTGAGTCCTGTATTCTACAGATCCGCACTCAGGGGACTCTTTTACTAAATTCAACATGTATTAGCCATCAGTTCCTTTAGATAGACCTTTGTCCATTTCTCAGACACAGCAGTTGCTACTGTAATCTTCTTGTCTTTTTTTTTTTTTTTTTTTTTTGTGGCTATCAGCAGATCATGCTCTCTACTGTGTTCTAAATCTTTACTCTGCTTGGTGTGCTTTGGGGCCTGGCAGTGCAGCATATTGAGCTTGCCCTGTTACTGTGTAGCATGTCACTACAAGTGAGTTATATACTACCTTGGTCCCCTGTTGATAGACCCCCACATGCCTCTCTTTCTAGCTGTGACAAAGTGTTGAAGTGACCACCTTGTACCAACAGTTCATATATCTATATATGTGCATGCTGTGGGAAGATTACATTCCTATCAGTGGTGTTTGCTGGGTTTAGATTTTGTCCATATTGATGAATCAACCTTCAGAGACCATTCAGTGTTAACTCTTATATTTAGTAGTTTAATGCTATTTTTTTGCTCTCATGCGTGTATTTTAATTCTCATTCATTTCTCAGTTTAAGGACTGTTGCTGGAAAAGACCCTAAACCATGTTTCTTCACATCATAGTGCTGAACTATGACATCTGCATTTGTCCCATGGTGTTAGTCTCGAATGATGATATGTTTGTGTGTCCTTCAGGTGGAGGGAAGCTGTTACAGCCCGGAAGAAACTAAGGCGTCAGATGCGGGCCTTTCCTGCAGCACCCTGCTGTGTGGATGTGAATAACCGGTTGCAGGCATTGGCACCCAGTGCAGAGTGCCCTATTGCTGAGGAGAACCTGGCTAAGGGCCTTTTGGACCTGGGCCATGCAGGGAAAGTGGGTATCTCCTGCACCAGGTCAGTGCCCAGCCATGCCTTGGCTCCTTGGCTCCTGTCCTGCAATGCTTCACCAGGAACTGGTCTAAACTATGTATTTGCTAGTTAAGAAAAGTGGTATCAGGAAGTGAGGACAGGCGGGAGACTGCATTTTGAATGTGTTATTTCTATAGCTAGGGACATGTGACTTCCTTTACTACTGGGAAGCAGGGCTCTGATTTCATTCTACTTTTTCCTTGAATGATTCAAGTTTGGTGATTGACTCAAAATCACCTGTTTTTCTCTCTTCCCAGTTTTAAAGTACATACATATCATCCTTATTGGTGGAGCCAGAGGTTCACTGCTGTATCTGATTAACACTCCACCCTCTGTTTCCTGCAACAGGGCCTTAGCACTCCTCGCTCCTAGTTGCCCTGAGCATATCTAGTTCCTGGGGTCTAAACTGTCCAATCTTGGCCTGGTGGGGTTTGGTCTTTGTTATCAGGCCCAGTGTCAGTGTCACCTCTTGAGACTGCCTGTCTGGCCACCCTGCTTCTCTGTGGGCAGGCCCTGGGGAAGTATGATAGAGGGGCCATAGCAGGCATACTGTCTTATCTTAAACCAGATTCGGTAGTCATCTCTGAATCTGTAAACAGGTGGCGAGAGGGGCTTGGATGGTCTGGTTATTGTAAGGCATGCTGTGAGGTTGGGGCACTTTCTCTGCCCATGGCTACCTTGGAGTCACAGCTTCTTAAGTTTTCTCTTAAGTCCCCCTCCTCCTCACCAGCTGCCCTTCTCAGCCTTGGCCTCCTTTTCTGACACCCTTCACCAGCTACCTCAGCTCAGCCCTTGCCCTCTATTCTTCCCCTCTCTCTGTTGACCTGTCCCCAACCTTCATACTGACATTTCCCTTGGTGCAGCTCCAGGCAGTACCTCTTCTCTGCATTCTAGACTCTTGTCTAGCTCCCAGCATGACTTCCAAATCTTAATTTTCCTCAGCTTGCCTCTGTCCTGCTCCCAAGTGGCCGTCCTGTGGTCACAGACATGGGCTTGCATTCTTCTCTCAGACCTACCCTCCTTGAGCTCCAGCCTTGTCTATCTCTGCCAGTGCTTCTCTCTGGATTATAGGCTATAGCCAGAGTCCTCCACCCACCGAGATAGGGTCCCTTGTCATCTCGTTCAGATTGCCTCACCTCTTATTCATGATCCTGTGCTGTACCATAGACTGAACCCCTTCTCCTAGACACCGCTCCCCCCCCCCCAAACACTTCAGGCTCTGTGGTGGCATGGAGAGGCCATTCCCTCTTCTTCAATCTGTCAGATACAGTCTTGCTGGCTACTCTCTTTCCTTCAGGTCTTTGCTCACATTTCCTTCTGACCATCAGAGTGAGATGACAGCATGTAACATGGCTCCTGCCTGCTCTGCTACAATTGCCCATGACACTGACATGTCCTGCAAGCTGTGCCAGCCAGTACAGGGTGGTTCTCGCCCATGAGTGTGTGTTCTAAAAGAGGACTTTTGTCTTACTGCTAAGTCTCCCATGGCCAGCTCACAGCAGATACTGAATGGATATCTGTGGAATGAAGGGTCATCTGACTAACCTAGTTCTTTATCAGAAAACATTTTCCCAGTCTTCTTAGTACTTGACACAAGAAGGCACTAGACAATTGCTTTTCATTCAGAAACACCAGTAAATATTCTAAAGTCCCTTCTGTGGCATGAGCATGCTGTTATTCTCTCTTCCTTTGTAGGTTGAGGCGGCTCAGAAACATGACAGCTCACCAGATGAAGGTTCAGCACTTCCACCAGCAGCTGCTGAGGTCTGTTGGCCCTATTTTATGTGCTTCTCCTCTGAGGCAGGTACATGGGATTAACCACTGTGGTCTGTCCCTTCCAGCAATGCTGCATGGGCACCTCTGGACCTTCCATCCCTTGTGGCTGAGCACTTCCCTGAGAGGCGGGAGCGCATGTTCTGGAAGTTGGTACTGGTGCTGCCTGATGGAGAAGAGCAGTCCCCGGGGAGTCCTGGCAGGTCTGTCTGACAGTGTTGTGAACACTGATGGTGTGATTTCTTGAGGGCACTGGCCAGGCAGGGCTGTGGGCCTCATATTGTGGGAACCCTGCAACAGATATATATATATATATATATATATATATATATATATATATATATATATATATAAAATATATTATGCTTACATATTTTTAAATACCTTTATTTATTTTTATGTGGTGTTGAGGATCGAACCCAGGGCCTCACACGTGCCAGGCGAGTGCTCTACCACTGAGCCACAGCCCCAATCCAGACTTAATGCTTAAACTTGCAGTATGTTTTGTTCATGATTCGAAGTTGATACTTTAGATTGATTATCTTAATTTTTATTCCACTTTGTAGTAGTCTTGGTCCCAAAGCATTTAAGAGTTGATTGTCAATTAAAGCTATGCTTGGGTGTATTGACTAGAGCCCACTCATTTTAGACTCTTGGAAGAAAGTTTATGGTTTGTCTGCTATAGTTCCATTTTTTCCCCCTTAGGAAAAAAAAGACTTTTGGCATTTCAAAAAAGAGATCTAAAAAATGACATGACATTATTTCCTATAACCAAATGGCCTCCAGAAATCCCACTTTTATACCTAGTACAGAACATGTTACTTTTTTGTTGTTGTTGTTGTTAATAGCTTACTGAAATGTAATTAGTTCATGTAGCATAAACTTTGCCCATTTTAAGTGTCGGTGTGTTTTAAGAGTTCAGTGAGTTTTTAGTTATATTTACAACTATCTACATCATTTTGTTCTGGAACATTTTTTTTACCTAAGTAAAAGTCATATTTTCATTATCAGTCTCCATTCTCTTCTACCCCCCAACTCCTGGCAACTACTGTTTTTTCTTCTTTTCCTATGGATTTGCCTAATCTGGACATCTTATATAGATAGAATCATATGATACCCATTTTTTTGTGACTAACATGTTTCCCTAAGCCTGTTTTCTAGGCTCATCCGTGTTGAGGCATGTATAAATTTACCACATTTTGTTAGTTGATATTTGGATTGTCCATTCTTTGGCTATTATGAATAAGGCTGCTTTGGATATCCACCTATTTATTGTGTGGACATGTTTATACCTAGGAGAGGAATCACTATGGTAATGATAACTCTGTTTAAGTCTTTGAGGGAATGCCATAATGTATTCCAAGGTAGCTGCCCTATTTCACACTCTCACCACAGTGTGGGAGGCTCTGAGTCCTCTGAACATATCATTTTTAAGCAGTTTATCATTGGGATAAGGAAGGAGGAAATCATGATGTTCGTCTCATAGGACAACTAAACAATGAAGAGTTGTGGCATTTTAAAAATACTTATTCATTTCTTAAAACACCTATTTCTAATTTACTAAGTTCATTAGGAAATGTACATCACTTAGGAAATTTTTAAGGTTTCAGGCATGAGAAATGTGTATTTCAAACTCCAGGGATGTTTTCTGTTCAGAATCTTTCCTTAGTACTTTAGAATCTTCAGTCACATAAAAATGAGATAGTTCCATGAGTTTCTTCTTTTCTTGCCCAAATACAACCCTGTAGGACCCAGCTCTGTTTTATTTATTTTAGTTTTTCCAAAGATATATATTTTTTTAAAGATGGACCCAATATCTTTATTTATTTTTTATGTGGTGCTGAGGATTGAACCCAGTATCTCACAAGTACGAGGCAAACGCTCTACCGCTGAGCTATATATAACACCAGCCTTCCCAGCTCTGTTTTAAATGACACCCTGATTGGTCCATGTCAACCTCACAATAAGAGTTGGTGTCTGTGGCCCTAGGGTCTGTGTGGTATGTCTTCTTTTCTTGAAATTATTTATAGTTCAAAGTTAGAATCAGATTCTTCTTTAAGTGTTGTTATTATTATTATTTTTTTTATCTACAGAATTCTAGCAAATTGGCTAAAAGCCAAGTTCATGGGAGATGATGGTTCAGTTGGTGACATGTGTTTTAATAATGCTGGTGATATCCAGACACTCACAATATTTAATGCACTCAGCAGCAAAGGGGATCAGACAGTTTCTGTCAATGTGTGTATAAAGGTGAGCAATATTCACTTTGTGAATCTATCTCCATGGTTTTTTAATTTTCACTCACTCTCAGGCATCACTAGAATTATATAAGTGCTACTTATTCTTTTTAAAAAATATTTTAGTAGTATTTAAAAAAAATATTTTTAGTTATATAAGTGCTACTTCTTTTTAAAAAATATTTTATACTTGGACACAATACCTTTGTTTATTTAGTTTTTTAAATTTTTTTTAGTTGTAATTGGACACAGTACCTTTATTTTATCTTTTTTTTTTTTTTTTTATGTTGTGCTGAGGATTGAACCCAGGGTCTCGCTTGTGTGAAGCGAGCACTCTACTGCTAAGCCACAACCCTAGCCTCTTAGGTTTTTTTTATGTGGTTCTGGGGATTGAACCCAGTGCACCATGCATGCTAGGCAAGCACTCTACCACTGAGCCTCAACCCTAGCCCGCTATTTATTCTTTAAAGTGTTTTTGAGGGGCTTGGGATGTGGCTCAAGCGGTAGCGAGCTCGCCTGGCATGCGTGTGGCCCGGGTTCGATCCTCAGCACCACATACCAACAAAGATGTTGTGTCCGCCGAGAACTAAAAAATAAATATTAAAAATTCTCTCTCTCTCTCCTCTCTCACTCTCTCTCAAAAAAAAAAAAAAAGATAGTGTTTTTGAAAGACTGTGAGGCTGAGAAGCAAGTGTTGGTTCTGTCTTTTCTTGTGTCTTATTTTGTTTTTGTTGGTACTAGGGATGGACTAGGGGCACTCTACACTGAGCTACATCCCTAGCTCTTTTTATTTTGAGACAGGGTCTCACTAAATTATCCAGGCTAGCCTCAAACTTGTCATCTCCCTGCCTCTACCTCCTGAGTAGCTGAGGTTGCAGTCATGCACCACCATGCTTGGTCTTCCTCATGTCTTGATGATAACCCGTAACCATATTTGGTGAGAGCCTCCAGGCTGGAATCTAGTAGATGAATACATTAAATAGCTTTCTGTTACTGTATCAAATACCTGAGATAATCAGCTTATTAAAAGAAAAGGTTTATTTATTTTGGTTTACAATTTAGAGATTTGAGTTCATGATCAGTTGGCCCTACTGCTTTGGGCCTGTGGTGAGACAGTTCCCATCATTGTGGGAACAACTGGCTGGGAAGCAAAAGATAGGGAGAGAGGAAGGGCTGGGTTCTGTCCCCTTCAAAGGAATGCATTCAGTGATCTGAAGACCTTCCACTAGGCCATCGCCTCTTACAGGTTCACTACCTCCCTATAGCACCAAGCTGGGGTTCAAGCCTTTAACACGTGGGCCTTGAGGGACACTGCAGATTAAAACTACAGCAAGCAGTGAGCTTAGCTGTCACAGACCTCTTTGAGAATACTGAAGTTGGCCTAGGTTTTCTATTACAAAGTTTCGTTTTTGTTCTTTGTAGGCATTTTATGTACTGAACTGATTGGTTCTCTGGGAAGTTTGGTTTAATGAGAACTTCATTAGATTTAAACCTACATAAATTAGTTTTAGGTTGCAGCATACATATTTGAAAATGAAACCAGATGTGTCCTTTGAAAGTGTAGACTTCAGTGTTGAACAGACTTGGTGTCAGTGGCACTACTCTGGCCAGCTCTGAGTCTAGTGATGGCACTTGACCGGCACTTGACCTCACTTGTTGTATAATGTGACAGTCTTAGTCGCAGTACCAGAGTCTCCTGAGGACCAGCTGGTCTGTGTGTCTGGAGGAATGCTCACAATGAGTCCAGTCTGTTTCCTCTCTCTCCCTCAGGACTGGCTCAGACAAACATTATTATCTTATGGTCTCTATGGGTCAAGTATCCAAATGCAGTTAGGCTGGGTCCTATGACTCAGGACCTCTCACAGGATGGAAATCAAGATGTTGGCTTGTTTTATGGTCTCATCAGAAAGCTTGTCTAAAAGCTGCATTTCCTTGGAGGCTGTGGACAGAGACTTTATCCACTGCATGCCATGGCTTCTCCATGAGGGAACTCACAACATGGCAGTGAGTGAGGAAGCCAGGGTGGCCAACATGGAAGTCCAAGTCTCTTCATGACCTAGTTATAGAAGTGTTACCCATAGTGTTGGATTCTCTCTGTTGGAAGGGAGTCATTGGGCCCACCCTATATTCAGGGCAGAGGACTCTGCAAGGTGTAGGTACTAGGAGGGGGGATGTGGGAGCCAACTTGGTGTCACACACCAACCTAGGTGAGGAGAGACCTTTTATATCAGGGTCCCATCATCGTCCCAGGATAGCTATAACCATCCCTTTTATTATTACTTCAGCAAGTGGGGTCCCATTTTGATGTCTCTGAACCAGAAGTGTTCTTCTATGACATCTTTTTTTCTTTAATAGATGCCTTCTTTCCTCACTTACATAGATTCTCTGTATCTTTTTAATTGTTATTGTGTAGACTATATATATCTCAGTAGAGTTTTCCACATGTTCTGTCACTTGGCCTGATATATCCATGTCTCTTCTTTCCTTGGAGCCCTCCCTCTGAGAAAGTGCCATCCTCTTGTTCTACCCTGGGCTGATACCTTCTACCAGGGTATGGCTGTTACTGGGACCTCTATACAAATAGCATGCATCTTTGAGCCATCCTTGTGAGCATCTGTCTCTGTTCTTCCACCTGCTAATTTTGTGACCTTGAGAAAGCTCCTTAGCGTCTCTGTGCCACTTATGTAGGGATACTCTGATTGATACATCTGTTTTATTCTCTGACTGATATTATCTGTTTTAGTCATAGAAGTTAAAATAAGCCATGTAACGCAGTGCACCTAATATGTGGCATGATGCTCATCAGGCCCTTGAGGTGAAATGAGTTTGTACGTGCAGAGTTCTTAAAACATTTCCTGGCCGATACCAGGACCTTGCTTATATCATCATTAGCAGCAGCAGTAGTAGTTTCTCTTGGTTTAGTCGTCATTTGATGGTATGTTTTCAGCTGCTTCAAAGGAAGGATGCATAGAAGGGGGATTTTCCAAGTCCTTTCCTTTCTAAAAACATATTTGTTTTATCCTTACATTTGTTTCTTAGTTTATCAAGGTTTTTAAAATTATAGAAAATGATTTTTCTATCAATTTTGCTCTATTGTCACTAGCATTTATGATTGCTATTGAAATGTCAGAGAATTCTCTTTTCCTTTACTCTTTCCTCTTCTCTTGTACTAGGGATTGAATCCAGGGGTGCTTTGTCACTGAGCTACATACCCAGATCCTTTCTTTTTTTTTTTTTTTAAGTATTTTTTAGTTTTAGGTGAACACGGTATCTTTATTTTACATTTATGTGGTGCTGAGGATCGAACCCAATGCCTCATGCATGGTAGGCGAGCACTCTACATCTGAGCCACAATCCCAGCCCCAGATCCTTTCTTTTTTTTTTTAAGAGAGAGAGAGAGAGAGAGAGAGAGAGAGAGAGAGAGAGGGGGAGGGAGGGAGGGAGGGAGGGAGGGGGAGAATTTTTTTTTTTTAATATTTATTTTTCAGTTCTTGGCAGACAAAACATCTTTGTTTGTATGTGGTGCTGAGGATCGAACCCGGGCCGCACGCATGCCAGGCGAGCGCGCTACCGCTTGAGCCACATGCCCAGCCCCAGATCCTTTCTTTTTAAAAATCGTTATTTTGAAACAAGAGTGTCACTAAGTTGCCAAGGCTAGCCTCAAACTAGTGATTCCCCTGCCTTAGCCTCCCAAGTTGCCTGGATTACAGGCATGCACCAGCACACCCAGGGCTGGAGACTCATTTCATTTTTGGGACAGTTTTTGTGCCCCTATGTCACCTACTTTCCTTCTCTATTTTCATTTTACTCTGAAGCCCCTATTTGATAGATGTTGGACCTCATCAATTGATCATATGTTCCTCTTATCCTTTTTCTTATTTTTGGTATGATGTGTTCTGGAAGATTTCCTTATAGCATCTCATTTCTATTTGGGGATGCATTGATTACATCTTTGAGGACAACAGGGATTTTTGGATCTACATTTGCATATGATCTGTGTACCATCTGTTTCCCCTGGATCTCTTTTGTGCTGGGAACTCCTCTAATACCTTAGCTGAGACTATCCAGCTATACCTGAGTGAGACCATAAAGGTTGGCAAGAAGTTTAGCAAGCCAACCTTTTTTAGGGGGATCCCCAACTGTCTGGAGCTGAATACCTGTTCTGTGGGCTATTTAGTTTCTTTAGTAAGGACATATCCCACTCTTCCTGGGTAGTTTCTGGTGATCTCAGGGTGGGGTTAGGGGTGGCCAGTGCCCCCAGCAGTCTTATGAAGCTAGCTCCCTCTGCTTCTCTGACCTATCTCATTATTGCTCTCTAGAAATGCATCAGAATCCCTTGTTTGCTGCTGGCTTGCCTTTCCCATTTTCTGCATCATGATCTTAACTGTTTTATACCTGTTTAAGGTTCATTAAGATTATAGAAATGTGAGCTGTACACAGTGGTGGCTTGGGAGGCTGAGGCAGGAGAATTGCAAGTTCAGAGCCAGCCTTAGTAAAAGCGAGGTGCTAAGCAACTCAGTAAGACCCTGTCTCCAAATAAAACAGGGCTGGGGATGTAACTCAGTGATCAAGTCGAGTGCCCGAGTTCAATCCCCAGTACCAAAAAAGATTATAGAAATATAGTCAAATAGCTCTTATTAGAGGTTAAATTATCTATTGACCTGGAATTTTTTCACACTTAATTCATGGTCTCATGAAGGAAGGCTGGCCTAGCCTGTCCAGAGCATAGTAAATGTTTGGTGCTTGGGGATCTTAGGCTGCAGTTGCCCTGGGGCAGACCATACACTACTAACTTGTTCCCTGGAGCATCCATCATGATGGTCTGGGTGCTGTTGCAGGTGGCCTGTGGTACCCTCAGTGACGGTGCCCTTGATGCTGTGGAGACCCAGAAGGACCTCTTGGGAGCCAGTGGGCTCATGCTGCTGCTTGCCCCCAAAGTGAAGAGTGACGACGTGGCAGAGGAGGATGTGTACTGGCTATCGGCCTTGTTGCAGCTCAAGCAGCTCCTGCAGGCCAAACCCTTTCAGCCTGCACTTCCACTGGTGGTCCTTGTGCCCAGCTCCGGAAGGGATGATGTCAGGAAGGAAGTGGAGGATGGTTTGTGAAGGAAGTCCCTTTTATGAACTGGCATTGCTTAATAAATGAGTGGAGCCATGGGTGTAAGCAGTGGTGTTAGGAACTACTGAGACTAGAGACCCACTGCATCTCTCCACTGCTGGGTAGGGAGGGGTCAGCACTGTGAGGTGTCAGGTGTGCAAGCAAGTGCAGACAAATGACTGTCATCTGTTTATCTTAAAGGTCTGATGCTACAGGACTTGGTTTCAGCTAAGCTGATTTCAGATTACACTGTTACTGAGATTCCTAATTCTATTAATGATTTACAAGGCACCATGAAGGTAAGGGTTTTTTTGTTTTGTTTTGTTTTGGTACTAGAGATGGAATCCAGGGGCGCTCTACCACTGAGTTGTATCCCCATTCCTTTTATTTTTTATTCTGAGACAGGGTCTCACTAAGTTTTTAAACATCTTTAGTTGCTGAGTCTGGTCTTGAATTTGCGATCTTCCAGCTTCAGCTTCCCAAGTTACTGAGATGTACACGCATTTGCCACTGCTCCCATCTAGGTTTCATCATCTTTAAAGGTCCATCAAGATAATTTTTTTTGTTTCCCTTCTGATCTATCTGAAGTTTTATATATATTAATATATATTTTAATTTTGTTTTATCTACATAATTTTCTAAAGATATAAGCAGGATTCAAAATAAAAGATAAAATTTGCCCATATTCTGCTATCTACAGCAAATCAAATTGTTCATATAAATTTTACTCCCACCCTCTCCATGTTAGGATAGATCTTATGGACACTTTATCACAGTTCTTTTTATTTTGAATCCAGGTCTTGCTAAGTTGCTGAGGCTGGCCTCAAACTTGTGATCCTGCTGCCTTCGTCTTCTAAGTAGCTTAGTATTGTTTTTATGAATTTAAAATATGACCATTTATGCCTTATATGGCAACATCAGATACCAGTGTTATTTTTCTAGAGTGGTTGTCCATGAAATATGTAAAGACATGTTATGTGAGATGACAGCTGACTAATTGCACCTAGAGAAAGAAGTACTAACAATAAAAATAAAAATAACTTCAAAAAGGAAGATAACTGTAGGTGTGAAGGCATCCTGGCATGTAATGAAGCTGTTCTTTGGCCAAGAGATATGCCTTCCATTTTTGTGTGTGGTAAAGAGGATGTGCAGGGATGGTTTCCTGGGGCCCTGGGCCGTTACAGGGAGTTCCTGCAGGCCCCACTCCTTAGCTGGATGGTACTGGTGGGGACACACTCTTTTGCTGTTGCCTGGTGTGTCTCCAGGGCCCTAGACAGCCACTCAATCACAGAAGAACCTTATAGGCCCTTCCTACTACCTGTGGTTAAAGCCTGGTACTATGGTGGCACCTACCTCAATCAGTTATGAGTAAAGTACCAAATCATTTCAGAAAACTGTTTTTGAAAACCATTGTGAATTATTTAACCATATCTTTCCCAACTGTCTTTGCTTTTTAGGTTTCTCAGGCAGTGCAGTGGCTGGTCTCTCGCTGCCCCCACGTTCTTGACCTTTGTTGCCAGACTCTTATTCAGTACATTGAGGATGGGATTGGCCATGAATTTAGTGGTCGGTTTTTCCATGACAGAAGAGAGAGACGTCTGGGTGGCCTGGCCTCACAGGAGCCCAGTGCCATCATTGAGCTCTTTAACAGTGTGCTGCAGTTCCTGGCCTCTGTGGTGTCCTCTGAGCAGCTATGTGACTTGTCATGGCCTGTCACTGAATTTGCTGAGGCAGGAGGTAGCCAGCTGCTTCCTCACCTTCACTGGAACTCCCCAGAGCACCTGGCTTGGCTGAAGCAGGCTGTGCTTGGGTTCCAGCTCCCACAGATGGACCTTCCACCTGCAGCAGGTATGTGTTTATACTGAGAGAGAAGTGGAGGGCTGGCTGTAGCAGAGCCTCATGTTTTCTTCTTGATGTGACCATCCTGCATGTACTGGGTTCAGTGTGAGGTCTGCAGTCCACCTCAGCTGTGCATCCACCTGCACCTGCCTTTGCGTTCATTGGTTTAAGGAGCCAGGGATTTTTATGGAGTGGGGACTCTTGACCTTTTCCCAGCACTAGCCCCCGGCAGCCCTTCCTCATAGGTCCCAATTATTGGAACAGAAGTTGTCCTTGAGCTGTTGGCTCTTCTGGGACCATGACATCAGTTCTGATTTATGTCCATGTTCCTTTGAACCCTGCCTGTGCCTAGTGTTCCTGGTCAGGCCTTTGGGCCATTGTGATGGAGCATCTGTAGGTCACCTCAGTTGGCTCAAGCCTAGCCTGGCAGGGGTTGCTTCTTCACACATGAATGCTGGTGTTAGGTAATGTGCCTGATGGCTACTTATCTGGCAGAGTGTGGGGCCTCAGCATGCTTACTCACTTTGGGCCTCAGTACCCTTCCAAATTCTCATCATTCAAGAAACCTGAAGGGAAGTGAACCACTCAATGGAAGCCCTCTGTGTCCTCAGCTAGGTGGTGTTCCCCAGGGGAAACCAAGATCACCTTCCCGAGATTTTCCTGGCTGCTTGTTATAAATATGATTCCCGGGTAGCCATAGATCCATGTTGTCAAGAGTATCTGGGGTGGGCCTTGGGAGCAAGCTCTTCTTTCCCTCAACAGCTGTGGTTCTGCTGTGTATATATTTGAAAGCAGACTACCAACTATACAGTTGCTGTTACCTAACAGAGATAGTATTAACATTTTCATGTACATTCTCACCTCTACTTTGGTCAAACCTGTAATTCATGAGGCACTTTCTCTTCAGCACCCTGGCTTCCTGTATGCTCCATGGTTGTCCAGTATACCTCCCAGATCCCCAGCTCACGCCAGACGCAGCCCGTCCTCCAATCACAGGTGGAGAACCTACTCCGCAGAACATACCGCAGGTGGAAGAACAAGAGCCCCTCAATGGACCAGGGGGCAGGACCCTCTGTCGAGGAGATTCCTTGGGATGACATTATTGCCTTGTGCATCAACCACAAGCTGAGGGATTGGATGCCCCCCAGGCTTCCTGTCATCTCAGGTAGTTAGAGCTTGGCGCTGTAGGTCCTCATGAGACTTTCCTGGTTCCGTTTTAGCAAAGGATTGTATTTATTTGATGTTGCTTCTTTTCCCCAGTCTCCATTTCCTTAGGACTTCCCTCTAAGTCCAGTGACTTCCATGTGACGTGTAAACATTGGGAAGAACTAAGAAGGTTCCAGGAGATCTGGATTCCCCTGCCTGAAACAGGCCTCCTAAGTTGATTCTAATTAGAGGAGATCTGTAGCTCTGAGAGTTGTTATTGGTGCTGCCACAGCCTGGACATGAGCTGTCTGGACCTTGAGTGGCTCATGTACACTCGGAGTGTTAAATGACCAAAGCATGGAAGTAGTATTAGTCAGAAGGCTGTCATTAAATCAATAAGTTTGAGCAAATGCCAAGTGGCGACCTGTTGCTCTTTTGATAATGTTTTTAATCTATTTTTGTATTGTTTTCTCAGAGGCATTGAGTGAAGATGGTCAGATATGTGTATATTTCTTTAAAAACCATTTGAAAAACTATGATGTTCCTTTGTCATGGGAACAAGCCAGAGTGCAGACACAGAAGGAGCTACAGCTGAGTCAAGGACGGTGAGTTCCATGTTCAGTGTGTTTCTGTTGCTGTCCTAAATCATATTGTTCTTATCCAAAAGTACACTGTGGAAATTGGCATTTGGCACACTGAATCTCGCCCATCGTGGGTCAGTTTTGATAATCCTTAAAGCACAGATCATTCTGTTGTCACAGAACTGTTCTAAAACAAAGTCAGAGGCATCGCACTTAATTTATCAGATGAGCCTGACCCTGAAGTCATATCCAGTTGGGAGAGTGCAAATGAGAAGATTGGTACCTTGTCCCACAAACCTGGCTTAAAAATACCAAGTAAAGTGTTGGTATATGCAGTCTTGAATATCTAAAAAAATTCCCAAGTGGTCTTTCTCACAAGATAAACAATATCAACAGTAGAAATCTATTAATGTAGTCTTTTGCCACAATATGAAAATAAGAGATCATTTTATTAGTTGTTGAAATGTATTTATTAAAACTTAAACTCATTCTTGATGTTATTATGATGTTTCAGTTAAAAAAAAAATCCATTAAACTACCAAAAAGGAAAGGAAAAAAAGAAAAGACAGAAAACAGCAAAGCAAGCAGTATTTGTTGTTCATGTTGTCACTGCTGCTGCCTATTGTCCTGGATCCTGACTACTGTAGTGACATGGGATAGATGGGCAAAAATTATCAAAGGAGAACTGTAATTTCCAGACAGTGTACCTGTCAGTCTGTGATAACCCACAACTGATCCCTTAGGACTGTCCAGAGTTCAGAAAGATGACTGACAACCTATAAAAAATTCTCACAACAGCACAAACCCCTGTCATCATGAATTGACAGGCAACGCCTTAACCCCAGCAAGGGAGTGTTCAGAGGCTTGAATGTGCAAAGGAACCCTGAATAAATGAGACATAGACTAGCTTTTGACATGAAAAATATGCAATGTTATAAAGGTGCCAGTGCCAACCATAAAGTCAGGGCATTGCTAATCAAAGGCCAATAGTATTTCCCACTGATATTGACAAATTAATTCTAAAATTCTTCAGGATAATAAAATAGGTAGCAATTGCTGAGAAGATTTTGATTAAGACTAAGAAAGAAGGTCTGCTTAGTCTAATATCAAAATATATGGTAAAGCTACAATACTTAAAACCAGATGGTAATGCTAGTGTATTACAGACCAGAATGGAAAGTCCAGAAATAGAACTGTATGTGACAGGACTGCAGTGCCAAGTCAGATTAGTTGTGAAAGGGCAGACATTGCCATCTCTTTAGAAAGAACCGTTAGAACCCCTCTCCAACCATTTGCAGACATTCTTCCAGATGGATTCAAGAGCTAGATGTAAAGTTTAAGAACAGGTGCAATATAGGCCAAAGCAGGGCAAAATAGAGAATCTGTATGGAGCCCTGGGATGGGAAGCAAGACCCAAAGTGGAGAAGCTCTAAGAGCCCAGCTGCCCCATGAGAGCAGAAGATTCCAGGAGCAACAATGTCTCTTGATCCTGCTATGTGTGAAGATCACCCAGCAGTCAGGGGGCTACCTTCTCTCTGAGCCCCATTCCCTGAATTGAGGGAATTCTAGAGGCAGATACAGGACTGACCCAGGCTTGATCCGTCACAGGAGGTCTGAGGCTTGTGACTGCTTAGGGTAGGTGCATGTGTGTGACCTGCCCATATGCTTCGCAGTGCTGTAGGAATCCTTTCTCCCACTTTCCTCACCATAAGCATTTCAAAACATGTACTTACAGTTTGGGGATAAAGTCTTTTCATTATTCTGCAAGCAATTTTCCTACTCCGTTACTTCACGTGCACCATAAAGGGAAGAGGAATGAAGAGTGTGACCCAGAGGAGCGGAGTCTCAGTACAGAGGATCTGATACGAGGAGCTTCTGCCCAGGAGCTCCTGGTGCAGTGTCTGTCCAGTAGTCTATTAATGGAGAAGGAGGAGAATAAGAGGTGAGGCCTGTTCCCTTCTGATTCATGTGTGCTGTTCAGTTCGCTTCATGCAAGGAGAGTAGTTGCTCATTTGAATAGACAGCTAGGGCAAAAAGACCAGAAGGCTTAGTGATGTAATTTTGTTTGAAAAAGAAAGTGAGTCAAACATTTGCAAAGTATAACCTCTTGGAAGACAGGCAGTGCCCTAGGTGATTGTTTTGTTTTTTAATTTATTTTCTAGTTGTAGGTGGACACAATACCTTTGTTTTTTATGTGGTGCTGAGGATCAAACCCAGTGCCTCATGAATGCTAGGCAAGAGCTCTATCTCTGAGCCACAATCCCAGCCCAGTGATTATGTTTTTAATGGTTATGTTATTTGAAATTGACTTCACTAATTGTTATTGAAAGTTAGCTTCAGATTTTTTGTAGGAAATACATGTGGCTGAATCTACCCAAAAGATGGCGAGTGCTAAACAGTGGCCGTCTGCCCTTGGCGAGTCTGAGACTTCTCTGTCTTATTCTACTCTGAATGAGTAGGAGCTGGTGCTGAACCTTTGTATCCCTCCCTGCCCCCCACTCCCCCTTGAGTTTTCACTTGGTGGCCTTGTTTATAGTTTTACTAAGAAATAAAACTAGTTAGAAGGGACTTTATATAGGTCATGCTCCTGCCTCCACTGTCTTGAGCAACCATGTCTAGGAGCCTCTCTCTGACCAGCCCATTCCATGTCCCCTAGATGGGGAGGAATCATTCAGCTGGTAGCCAAAGTCAGCCTTCCCCTTGGATCTCATCTTCCACACACTTAAGGGCACTCAACCAGTAGGTGTCCCTCTCCTATGTCATTGTCTGCTAGAATGTACCAGTCAGTGTGCAAACGTGAATACATGTTGGCATTGCTCCTCCTTGTCCCCTGTCAGCTGTCCACACCTTTGTTCCTTGCTGCTAGGATGCCCCTAGTCCCCTCCCCAGGATTTAAGTGCTGGCTAATCCTCACCTCTCAACTGATTCTCGGGCCCAACTCCAGACCTAACATCTGGATCATCTGTACCCACTCCTCTGTGATTTTATGCACTCATGGGTTTTTAGATAACTCCAAAATTCTAACTCCAAATTTCCTTCAAACTTGAGTCCTCTGAATTCCAAACTTGAATGTCCTATTGTTTTTTTGTGGTTCTGGGGATTAAAACCTGGTGTGCTCTACTGGTGAGCTACATCTCCAGCCCTTTTTATTTATTTTTTGAGATGGGGTGTGTGGGGGGGAAGGTCCTGCTATGTTTCCCAGGCTGGCCTCAAACTTGTGATCCTCCTGTCTCAGCCTCCCAAGTTGTTGGGCTTACAGGCATAAGACATGTTCCTGGCTTCCTATTATTTCTTGAACTCATCTTTAGACATCTATTGGATGTCAGGCATTGCAAAGTTAACATACTCCACATCCAATTTTCCCCCAACCACCCCTCCTTCGGTGGTCTTTTGTGTGATGGCAATACAATCCTTCTAGATGCTCAGAAGCACGCCCCTATGTCCTGATCATCTTCAAATCCTGTTGGCTCTAATGAAAGTATACTCAGAATTAGACCATTTGGTGTGACTTCCATGGCTCTCACCTGGCCTAAAATGATGTCACTTTCCTTGTGGATTATTACAGTAGGCCATAAACTAGCAGCAACTGACACAGTGGGCACCTTTCAGGTGTAGAGGTCATGTCACTCCTTTGCTCACAACCTTTCAGTGACTTCCTCTTTCACCTGGAAGTAAAGGCAGATTCCTTACAAGGGTGACCCAGGCCCTGTGTGACTTGGGCCCCATCTTCTTTCTTGACTTCTGGGTTTGCTTTTCTTGGCCTCATTCCCCAGCCACTCCCATTCCAGGTCTCTGCTCAAGCATCTGCTTTTATGTTAGGCTTCCCTTGCTTATCCCTGCCCTCCTTGTTTCCATGGCTCTGCTTTATCTTTCTTTATCAGACTGTTTGCTTTGTTCCTTGTCTGTCACTAAAGACAGGTTAGGGTTGGGGCCTTGTCTGTTTTGTTTCAGTGCTACATCCCTGGTAGTTAGAAAGGTGCTTTGCATTTGGTGGGTGCTTGATAAATGTGTTGGAAAGAGTGAAGGAGTTCACCATTATTGCTAAAAGTGAGTTTACCTATATATATATATATATATATATATATATATATATATATATATATATATATAATTACGTAAGTGTGCTCTACCACTGAGCTGCAGCTCCAGACCATGTATATGTATTTTATATGAGACAGAGTCTCACTATGTTGCCTAGTGTGGCCTCAGATTCTGAGCCCAAGTGATCCTCCTGCCTCAGCCTCCTAAGTAGCTGGGACAAATGCTGCCACCGTGCCCAGCTTCAGATTGTTTTTCTTAAAAAGACCAGTGTATGGAGATACACAGCAGTGGAGTGTGAGTGTGTTAGATGCTATTGGGATATTATTTTGAGTTAGTTTTAAATTATAAGCAGCAATTTGTAGATTTTGAAATCTATCAAGACATGAGAGCTGGACATGGTCACACATGCCACTAATCCCATCAACTTGGAAGACTGAAGCAGGATGATTACAAGTTTGGGCAACTCAGAGAGACCCCAAAATAAAAGGCCAGGGATGTAGCTCAGTGATAGGTTTTAAAAAATGTATGGTAGGGCTGGGGATGTGGCTCAAGCGGTAGCTCGCTCGCCTGGCATGCATGCGGCCCCGGTTTGATCCTCAGCACCACATACCAACAAAGATGTTGTGTCCGCCGAGAACTAAACAATAAATATTAAAAAAAAAAGTGAGGTATACATAGAAGGAAAATGATAGTTAACTTTGTGCTTCTTAGTGCTTAGGTGTTTCTGAACACATATTGTTTCAGGTTTGAAGATCAGCTTCAGCAGTGGTTGTCTCAAGACTTGAGAACAGTGACAGATACAACTTCTCTTCCCCTCTACCTTCCTCAGACACTAGTGTCTCTTCCTCAGACTATTGAACCTGTGGCAAAAATACCTACAACAACCAGTTCACAGGTGAGAAGAGAGTGCATTTGGCATTCACACTAGAATTAGAGACAAGAGTGGTGCTGGAAAACAAAGTAGTATCTTGATTCATCATGTGATATCATGAAAGCCAATAAATTACTATCTTAGACTTTTGAAAAACTGATGTTGAGACCCAACCAATTGAGTATCTGCTTGTGAAATGAATGAATGGGACTGAAACATACCTAAGAACTGAAGGAAACCTATAACCCTTGTGCAGTAAGGGCACTGATGAAAAAGGTGACAACAGAAGATTCTGTTTTGGGATCGTATGCTGTCTAAACCTTGGCATCACCTAGACTTGCTTCTGGGATTAATTCTCCTTGGGGAAATTAGTGAATGAAAAAGGCATGCTCAGAGAAGCCATCCCAGGGTGTTCAGCTGGTTAGAGGCAGAGTCACTTTTCAAAGCCAGATCCTAGTGGCTTTCTGTTTCACCATCTTTTCCTCAGTGGTTAAAGAAACAAGAGTTCAGCCACAGATCTTGCTGTTAGATGGTGAAAAGTGTATTCCTGAAGGCTTTTGAAAGCCCCTTAACAAGGGCTAAAAACAAAATGACATACTGTTTCTAGTTATCAGATTGGGAAATACTTTTAAAAATATTCATACCTTTTGATTTACTAATTCTGCCGTTAAAAAAAAAAACCTGCCAAATATTCATAAAAATTACTGTATAAAAAAAGTTCGCTGTAGTGCTGACTATGCTGCATAAAAGTAGAAACAAACTGTCCAAGGATGAGAGTTTGGTTAAGCAAGTTACAATACCTTCATATGGTGAATGTATTGTCACAACCCTCGAGGATATCTTATTAAAAATGAATGGCACTGGAAATTATTCATATAGAATACAAAGGGAAACAGTGTATTTCCAGATGATACTGGCTCCATGAATGTATTGGAAGAGGCTAGAAGCATGTTAGCCAAGGTGGTGGTGGTGGGCTCCAGATGACGTTAACCCGAGCTGCTTTTTTATACCAATAGAATGCAAGGACAGAGGAGCAATTGCAGCAGTCAGAGGCAACAGGTACATCTCTGACAGAACGGTTGAAGCATCTGGAAAGACTGATCCGAAGTTCAAGGGAAGAAGAAGTTGCCTCTGAGCTCCATCTCTCTGCACTACTGGACATGGTGGACATTTGAGCAGCCTAAGTGGAGAGCAGTTACATCCAGAAGAATTTCTGCTTTTACTCAAAATTATGTTATTCTTAGATGCTTGATGTACTGTTGAAAATGTGATTAATCATGCAAAAAAATAAACCATCTGAATTGAATCTCAGATCCTACACAGTTTGCAGAGTGAAATATTCTTATGTTTCCTGATCTCAGACTGTCACCCACCCACCTGCAAATGTTGAAGTTGTTTGCAGCTTATATTTCCATGTGTAACTTAATTCTCACCGCAAAGTCACAGACCCTGATGTGCCTATGTGTCAGCTATGTAGGGATGGGTAAGGCACAGGAGCCCTGCCTGTCAGGAGCACCCACTCACATGAGAGCTAACAGATGTAGGTGTATATACACAGGACTCTTGACAATGTACATTGATAGGTATTCCTGGACTGGAAGCTGGGACAGATGGGAGAGTTTACTTGAGAGGACATGAAGAAAGCCTAGAGGCACCAGTTTGGTTGTGTGGCCATGTGAAAGGAACAGGTAGGCAGGGTCAGACCATATTCTGAGTGGTTGGGAATCAGTTGTTAGAGGATATTAGACAGGGAAGTGACTAGTTTTTCTGTGCTCTTAGATGGTTCCATGTGGAAGAGAGAAGATGAGTCAGGAATCTTGAGAACTGAGTGTTCCAGCTGTCCAGGTTGGAGAGGCAGGTTTGTAAGCCTGAGTTCTAGCAGCTGCTATGGAACAAGAGAATGAATTTGAGAAAAGTATTAACAGACTTGGTGACATTATGACTACCAATCTTAAATTGATACTCATATTTCCCAATTATAATCCTGGAAGACTATTTCATGTCTTCTGGTTCTCTTCAAACCTCCAATATTGTTAGATAATGACCCTACATATTTCAATGAGGAAACAAGTACCATCTAACCTCACCAGATCTGCCAGGCAATCCCTATATTCCAACACTACTCTTACGGATTTCTTCAGTGATTCATTTCATGTTTATCAACAGATATTTAATGTTATTTCTTAATCTTGATTTCAGACATTGTTAATTTCCTATAATGGGAGAGGAGTTAGCTCTCCATCCTGTCTTCCCTGCAATGTATACCCTTCACACATACCTATATTTCCTTTCCTGTAATATGTAACAGTGTAACATGTTGGCTGAAATCTCCATTCTGAGTTCATATTTACTACTGGCTGCTGAATTTTTTTTTTTTGAGGTACAACTTTTGATTTTTTTCCTAAAGTTAATAATTGCCTTATTTTTTAAATTTGCTTGTTTTTCTCTGTTCCTATTGCAACTTCACCCAAAATTCTCTACCCTAAGAGTAAATAAAGCTTCTTGTGACACAATCATATGCATCAGATAAAATACTAGCTCCACTTTCTGTGGAAGACCACCCTCCAAGGTCCTCCTGCCACAGCTTGGACATTTCCTAGATTCTAAGTCATATCTTCCTCTTCCTTGCTCTGCTTTCTCATTTTGATGGAGCTTAGTTCTAATAGCTTGAGCTCACATATCTAAAATGTCTTTATTTCTATCATTAAATTTGATTCATCATTTGAATGGGAATAGCATTATAGACTGGAAATCATTCCATTTTGTTTGCTTTTTATTATTATTTTTGGTTATCAGGATTGAACCTAGGTGTGCTTAACCACATCCCCAGCCTCTTTTTTTTTTTTTTTTTTTATTTAGAGAGAGGGTCTTGCTAAGGTGCTGAGGCTGGCTTTGTGATCTTCCTGCCTCAGCCTCCTAAGCTGCTGGTATTACGGGTATGTCCCACTGCAACTGGCTGTTTATTGAAAATTTCAAAATCATTTCTATGGCAGGTGTTCTCAAATTTCCAAACATATGTGATCTTTTTGCTTCCTCTTGTTCCCTGCCCAATTTATTGTGCTGGACTTTGTAAAAAAAAAAAATTATTATCATTCCAGTTTTTATTGCTATTAAACTACCCTAAACAGTTTTAACTTTGAGGAGGACTCAACTGGCAGGTTTCCAGTTTTTTGTACCCTCCTGGGATTTATTGACAAGAGTGGTCTCTTTATTCGTTTAAGCCACATATATAGATTTTAACTTTGTTGGTTTGCTAGGTCAGTTATCATTCTTCCATCCACTCCCAGCCTCTCTTGCTAACTGGTATCTTCATTCTTTGTTGGTTTTGTCTTTGTCTTGTAAATGTGTGTTTGGGCAAGAAATGGAAGTCAATACCTCTTTTCAGACTCCATAATTAATCAGAATTTAGAAAAATTCTGCCATTAGTCATTTCTCCCCATGTTTCCTGAGATAGTTTGTCAATCACCAGTAAATTGTTTCGCCACATCCAATCATCAATTCCCAGTCCTCCTTTAACATTCCTCCAAATCCTCAGCACAGATCTGGTCTTCACCCGGCTTCCCTGACTCTCACCCCCTGGACATGAAAAGGTTGGTGCCGCAGGGATTACTGAAGCTCTGATTTCCCGGATAGTCTAATCTTTCGATTTCAAATGATGAAAACAGATGACTACCAAATTCCTCTCTACTTGAATGCCAGCCTACTGGACATTTCCTCTTTAATAAACATATCACGACATGTCCCCAATTTACCTTGAGATTTCCAACCAAACCTTCCCTGTGTTACTACACACCCATGGTCCAGGCCAAAGCCGTGAGCCTGTAGGGTGTGGGCACCAACACTGACTTCTTACAGCTCCCTGGCAAAGTAGCCCTGTGAATTCTCAAAGACTGTTTCACGTTTTTCTTTTCTTTGTATATTAAAAAGAATGATATTTTTCCCTCCTAAGTTCAGTCCACTAAAACAACACGACTCTTCTCTAATGGAGACCTGCGCTCACCTGGTGCAGGACTCCAGGTGGGAGACCAGGTTCCTGCTCTCTGCACCTGGAGGTGGGGGGCCCTCCCGGGATGCGGGCGGGCGGGGCAGCTGGTCCAGCTGGAGGCCGGGGTGCCCAACTTCCGGCCCACCCCAGAGGTCCCCCGAAGCCTGTCCACCCTACCCCTGGGCCCCCGTGACCCCCGGGCTCCCGGCCCCCTCATCTCCTGCCCTCCGACCCCGGGCTCCCGCCCCCCCTCATCTCCTGCCCCCGTGATCCCCGGCCCCTCATCTCCCGCCCCCTCATCTCCCGCCCCCCCTCATCTCCCGCCCTCCCTCATCTCCCGTCCCCCCTCATCTCCCGTCCCCCCTCATCTCCCGTCCTCCCTCATCTCCCGCCCCCCCCATCTCCCGCCCCCCCCCATCTCCCGCCCCCCCTCATCTCCCGCCCCCCCTCATCTCCCGTCCCCCCCCATCTCCCGTCCCCCCTCATCTCCCGTCCCCCCTCATCTCCCGCCCCCCCTCATCTCCCGCCCCCGTGATCCCCGGCCCCTCATCTCCCGCCCCCCCATCTCCCGCCCCCCCATCTCCCGCCCCCCCTCATCTCCCGCCCCCCCCATCTCCCGTCCCCCCCCATCTCCCGTCCCCCCCCATCTCCCGTCCCCCCCCATCTCCCGCCCCCCCTCATCTCCCGTCCCCCCTCATCTCCCGTCCCCCCTCATCTCCCGTCCCCCCATATCTCCCGTCCCCCCATATCTCCCGTCCCCCCTCATCTCCCGTCCCCCCTCATCTCCCGTCCCCCCTCATCTCCCGTCCCCCCTCATCTCCCGTCCCCCCTCATCTCCCGTCCCCCCTCATCTCCCGTCCCCCCTCATCTCCCGTCCCCCCTCATCTCCCGTCCCCCCTCATCTCCCGCCCCCCCTCATCTCCCGCCCCCCCTCATCTCCCGCCCCCCCTCATCTCCCGTCCCCCCTATCTCCCGTCCCCCCCATCTCCCGTCCCCCCCATCTCCCGTCCCCCCTCATCTCCCGTCCCCCCTCATCTCCCGCCCTCCCTCATCTCCCGCCCTCCCTCATCTCCCGCCCTCCCTCATCTCCCGTCCCCCCCATCTCCCGTCCCCCCTCATCTCCCGCCCCCTCATCTCCCGCCCCCCCTCATCTCCCGCCCTCCCTCATCTCCCGTCCCCCCTCATCTCCCGTCCCCCCTCATCTCCCGCCCTCCCTCATCTCCCGCCCTCCCTCATCTCCCGTCCCCCCTCATCTCCCGTCCCCCCCATCTCCCGTCCCCCCCATCTCCCGTCCCCCCCATCTCCCGTCCCCCCTCATCTCCCGTCCCCCCTCATCTCCCGCCCTCCCTCATCTCCCGCCCTCCCTCATCTCCCGCCCTCCCTCATCTCCCGTCCCCCCCATCTCCCGTCCCCCCTCATCTCCCGCCCCCTCATCTCCCGCCCCCTCATCTCCCGCCCTCCCTCATCTCCCGCCCTCCCTCATCTCCCGTCCCCCCTCCCCCATCTCCCGCCCCCCCCCATCTCCCGCCCCCCCCATCTCCCGCCCCCCCTCATCTCCCGCCCCCCCTCATCTCCCGCCCCCCCCATCTCCCGTCCCCCCTCATCTCCCGTCCCCCCTCATCTCCCGCCCCCCCTCATCTCCCGCCCCCGTGATCCCCGGCCCCTCATCTCCCGCCCCCCCTCATCTCCCGCCCCCGTGATCCCCGGCCCCTCATCTCCCGCCCCCCCTCATCTCCCGCCCCCCCTCATCTCCCGCCCCCCCTCATCTCCCGCCCCCCCCATCTCCCGTCCCCCCCCATCTCCCGCCCCCCCTCATCTCCCGCCCCCCCTCATCTCCCGCCCCCCCCCATCTCCCGCCCTCCCTCATCTCCCGCCCTCCCTCATCTCCCGTCCCCCCTCATCTCCCGCCCTCCCCCATCTCCCGCCCTCCCCCATCTCCCGCCCTCCCCCATCTCCCGCCCTCCCCCATCTCCCGCCCCCCCTCATCTCCCGCCCCCCCTCATCTCCCGCCCCCCCCATCTCCCGTCCCCCCCCATCTCCCGCCCTCCCTCATCTCCCGTCCCCCCTCATCTCCCGCCCCCCCCCATCTCCCGCCCCCCCTCATCTCCCGTCCCCCCTCATCTCCCGTCCCCCCTCATCTCCCGTCCCCCCTCATCTCCCGCCCTCCCTCATCTCCCGTCCCCCCTCATCTCCCGTCCCCCCCCATCTCCCGTCCCCCCCCATCTCCCGTCCCCCCCCATCTCCCGTCCCCCCTCATCTCCCGCCCTCCCTCATCTCCCGCCCCCCCTCATCTCCCGTCCCCCCCCATCTCCCGCCCCCCCTCATCTCCCGTCCCCCCCCATCTCCCGTCCCCCCTCATCTCCCGCCCTCCCTCATCTCCCGTCCCCCCTCATCTCCCGTCCCCCCTCATCTCCCGCCCTCCCTCATCTCCCGTCCCCCCTCATCTCCCGCCCCCCCTCATCTCCCGCCCTCCCTCATCTCCCGTCCCCCCTCATCTCCCGTCCTCCCTCATCTCCCGCCCCCCCATCTCCCGTCCCCCCTCATCTCCCGTCCCCCCTCATCTCCCGCCCTCCCTCATCTCCCGCCCTCCCTCATCTCCCGTCCCCCCTCATCTCCCGTCCCCCCTCATCTCCCGTCCCCCCCATCTCCCGCCCTCCCTCATCTCCCGTCCCCCCTCATCTCCCGTCCCCCCTCATCTCCCGCCCTCCCTCATCTCCCGCCCTCCCTCATCTCCCGTCCCCCCTCATCTCCCGTCCCCCCTCATCTCCCGTCCCCCCCATCTCCCGCCCTCCCTCATCTCCCGTCCCCCCTCATCTCCCGTCCCCCCTCATCTCCCATGACCTCCCCTCATCTCCCATGACCTCCCCTCATCTCTCGACCCCGGGCTCCCCCCCCCATCTCCGAGTTCCATCCCCCTTGACCCAGGGTTCCAGCCCCACGCCCCCGCACTCACCTCAGGCCACAGTGATTACACTGTGATTACACTGCCCGCCACCACCCCCGAGGCTCTCGGAATCTGAGGTCGTCCCCAAACTCCTGTCTCCCAGACCCCGTGGGACCCTCCTCACAAGCCTCCTGGCCGCCCCGGGGGCGCCCTCCATAGGACGGCGCATGCCCTTTCACGCCCGGGGCCGACGCCGCGACTGAAGGTACCGGAAGAGCTGGCCCCGCCCACTGCCCCCCACCGTCCTCGCCCCGCCCACTGGACCCCTTAGCCACGCCCTTCAGGTCCCAGTCCCGCCTCTCCGGGCTGCCCGCCTCGCAGGACCCTCCCACAAGTCCCGCCCCTAGCGCCCCGCCCCGGCCGCGTGTTTTGTCGTGCGCCCCACCAGCGCTGCAGCTGGCGCGAGGAGCCCGGTTGGTGGCGCTCTGATTGGCTGCGCGGCATCGGGCCACTGGGCCGTGCAGTCAGCAGAGGCGCGCGTCTGCGCAGTGCGCGGGGCGGGGATGTGCCATCAGATCTAAGTGGCGGATCGCGGCGATTCCGCGGAGCGCGGAGCTGTCATGACGGAGGGCACGTGAGTCCCCCGGCCCTGGCGGCGGGTTCGCGGACCGGAGCCGGGTGGGCGCCCCTGGGCCGGGCGGGGCGGCGGGGCGGGCGCTCACTGCGCTGGTCCTCCAGGTGTCTGCGGCGCCGAGGGGGACCCTACAAAACCGAGCCCGCCACCGACCTCAGCCGCTGGCGGCTCCGCAATGAGCTGGGGCGGCAGACGTGGACGTACTGCGGCCAGGACGACGACGCTGGCCGCCAGCATACCGGCCTGGAGGCCCACTCCCTGGGGCTGGACACGGTGAGTGGCCGCTCGCCGGTGGCGCCCGCTCCGGGCCGTCAGGCCAGGGGGTGCAGCCCTGTCAGCACTTTATTCTCAGCACGAGGAAATTGCTGTTTTAGAGGGGTCCTTAATTTCAGTCTGTTTCAGAAGAGTCCTCTTTGCTTCAGCCCCTTCATTCCCCACCCCTGCGAGGAATTGCCAGAATTTTGTTTTGAACACTTTATTTTGAAATAATTTTGGATATACAGAAGAATTGCAAAAGGTGGTTGTGACTTTTCCATTTATTCACAAAAAGAAGTTCTTTGATCTCATGTTCTGGTTATGTTCATCCATATACAGAAGTTCAGCTAATCTCAGTGGTCGGGTACACAGGGGCTGGCTTCTTGCTAAGCCCTGACCTCTAGCAAACACCAGACCTCTTTCTGGGGAGCTGCTGTGCCTGCAGTCCTTTGGGCCCTTTCTGAGAAAGGCAGGAGTTCCAGGCCCAAGTGGGTGTCAGTGCCCTGTTCACACTCTAGGTACTGTGTTTAAGATATCTTAGAGCCTAGGGTAGTGGCACATGCCTATAATCCCAGTGTCTCAGAAGGCTGAGGTGGGAGGATCACAAGTTCAAAGCCAGCCTCAGCACTGTAGTGAGGCTCTAAGCAACTTGGAGAGATCCTGTTTCAAAATTTAAAATAAAAAGGACTAGAGATATAGTTCAGTGGTTCAGTGCCCCTGGGTTCAATCCCTGGTATCAATAGGAAAAAAAAAAAAAAAAAAAAAAACACATCTTAGAGAAGTTGTGAAGAAGTTTGCAGGAGACTGAATAGTAAAATTGTGAGAATGTGGAACCATACTGTACTCAGGTATTAAATTGTCTTCATACTTGATTAAAATAGCTGAAACTTTAAAGTAATCTACACTCATTTTTTTTGACTTGGGCTGTGGGTTAGGAGGGCTCCTCTGGACAGCAGTCCCCTTCAACTCTCATTTCTTTTGTCCCTTTGCAGAGCAGTTATTTTAAGGACTTGCCCAAAGCTCACACAGCTCGTGAAGGGGCTCTGAATGGAGTAACATTTTATGTGGGACTGCAAGCTGAGGATGGGCACTGGGCAGGTGATTACGGTGGCCCTCTCTTCCTCCTTCCAGGTAGGAACTTGCTGTCCCAGCCAGAGCGCAAGACTGCCCTGCATCATCCTGGGGTTCTATCTTTTTTTTTTTTTTTCATGTCTATGTTCTTGGTGAAACAGATGAGTGCACGGGAAGGGGTGGGGAGGGTTTCCCAGAGTCCCAGTCACCCTGCTTCTGGTGCTGGGACGGAAGTGGAGGCACTCTGATATGGGAACCAGGGGGACTGGGGAGGAGGCTTTTGAGTCCCAGTGCTGGGGGAGAGGGGAACTCTATGGAGGGCCCAAACTATGCCAAGGTGTGGTAGGTGGGCAGAGTGGTGGGTGGGGACTTGGTGTCCATGTGAGTGCTGTGGTGTTTGCTGTGAACTCACACTGAAAGGGCATGTGAGGGAGTTGTGGCAGTGGGAACTCAGGTCTGGGCTGGCAAGGGGTATGACCCCTGGGCACTCTCTGGTCTGGTTATACAAGACTATCTTGTATCCTGGAAGTGTTTCTCTGAAGAAGCACTCAGTGTTGTAATGTAGGAGATCTACAACTAGCACCCTCTTCCCTAGTGACATGCAATCTTTCTGTTTTAGTGGTCTGAATTCTTGCACAAATACAGGTGTGATTAGAAACTCTGCTCTGAGACTGTTCTTGTGCTAGGACATGGGGGTAGAGAGTGTCCTAGGAGCAGCATACTAGGAAGACCAGGCTGGGAACAAAGGGCCTTGTTGATAGTGTTGTTTCCCCCACTATAAAAAGTTTTCAAAACAGAAGAATACAGGTGTTAAAGCAAGACTGGCCTCCCCTTGTCCACCACTGATCTTGAACCATGGCCCCTGTCAGGCCTTCAGGGCACTGTGGGTGGCCTCTTTAAGACTTGGTGCAGTGTTTGGTGTTTCTGTGACTCGGGTAGCCTGGCAGCTTCTGCAGGTCCTGGGTGGGAGCACCACCTCTGCTGCTGCTCCCTTGAATCCTCTCCCAAAGAGGCCCCAAGAAGAATGGCCTTCCTGGGCTTGTTTCCATGGGAAGGAGATGCATGGGGGCAGCTTCCTGTCAGGGTGGGTCCTCAGGAGGAAAAGGGGTCCAGTTTTAGCAGCGCTGAGCACCTGCTCCCAGTGAGGAACATCCTTCCTGCCATGCAGGTCTCCTGATCACGTGCCACATAGCACACATCCCTCTGCCAGCTGGATACAGAGAGGAGATGATACGGTACCTGCGATCAGTACAGCTCCCCGATGGTGGCTGGGGCCTGTGAGTATACCTGGCTGCACACATGTATGTGTGTGTGCATGCATGTAACCTTGGGTAGGTGTTGCTTGAGTTTCCAGGCTGCTATTGAAAGGTGAGGGGACTGCAGCTGTGGACCTGGGTGGAGAGGAGTAGGCTGGTGCTGGGCTTCATTTCACACCTGTGCTATGGCTGGGTTTCAAGGCTGGTGGGGACTTCTGAGACCTACATGCCCTATGAAAGCCATCTGTGTTTCATCATAGAAGAAAGTTGCCTTTGATTCTGGGGTGGTGGCAGATGCAGGTGGGCACAGCAGGCCTCATCCCAGTTTGCTTTCCTGGTTGGTGCACATTCTGGGAAGACAGCTTAGTCCTCCTGGGTGTGGTTCCCCTGCCACAGTGGACTTGGACAGACACATCCACTTGGATGGGAAGTGAGCAGAAGGGCAGATGGGTCCTGCTTGGGTACCGATCCATCATCATGGGAGTTGAGCAAGCTCCTGGGAATAACTGAGTGGTACTTCCTGAGTTGTGATGTCATGTCAGAGGAAAGTATTTTCACATTCTTCCTTTTCTAGGCAAACTTCACTACCAGCATTACTATTTTTCTTGGAAGTGATGATAGAGGTCATTTTCTACCTTTGATCCTATAGGCACATTGAAGACAAGTCCACAGTGTTTGGGACTGCACTCAACTATGTGGCTCTCAGAATCCTGGGCATTGGGCCTGATGATCCTGACCTGGTGCGAGCCCGGAACTTTCTTCATCAGAAAGGTACAGGCTGCACAGCATGTGCGCATAATGGGTTTATGTGGCATTGGGTTGACAGGTTCTTGCAGGTGAGAATCAAAGACGTAGCTCTAGCTGAAACATTGGACGGAGTATGTGGACAAGAATGTGTCGAAGCAAAAACATGTGGAAATGGTCAGCTCTTCAAATTAAAAAGACTTAATAATTCTGTTTGTGTCATGAATTGGCAAAGGGTTAAAAGCGACATGTTGATTTGGTACTTGCAGGACATACCTTCTGGAGGCAGCCCAGCCATAGGCAGCTCTGGACTCTGATTCTCCTGGGGGCATTGGCTGCCTCTGCCCTTTCCTTTCGGTTTTGAAGGCCATTGCAGCCTTGGGCAGGCTCCATGGCTCCAGCTGCTCTGAGAGCAAAGTGTAGCTCACATTGTTTTTTTTTTTAAATATTCATTTTTTTCAGTTACAGGTGGACACAATATCTTTATTTTATTTTCATGTGGTGCTGAGGATTGAACTCAGTGCCTCATGCATGCTAGGTGAGCGCTCTACCTCTGAGCCACCTCCCCAGCCCCGTAGCTCACGTTGTTGCAATGCAGAGCCTGGTGTGGCCCTGCCCCTCACTGACTTCCGCACCCCGTCCTCTCTGTCACGCTTTCTGCTCCACGTGTAAGGGCCTCTGGTCAGTACCTCAGCCCCTTCCCTCCTCAGGGCTCTCACACTCCACATCCTTTCATTCTAACTCCTCCCCACCCTGTTGCCTTACTTATTCTTTACCTAGCATCTCAGTGTCTTTTTTTCATTTCTTCTTGCTCTCCCATGCCAATTAAAGTGTCCTGTACACATTTTCATGAGACCCTGAATTCTCCCTTCAGATATTTGTCAGCCTTTGGTGGCATTGACTACAAGTCACAGGGTTACTGTCTGGGGCCCCAAGGTGCACTTCCCTTCTTGATGGAGGAATGAATTTGGGCCATCCTTTGCCTGGTAGCTTCTTGAGTCTTTTTTGAATTTTGCACACCTGGGTTTGGGGTGGCCTCCTCATAAAACTTGTCCAAGTCAATGTTTCTATGTGCTGTGATGCGGGGCCATAAGTGTTGCATCTGCTCTGGGGTCTGGCCCGTTTTCACCTGTGCCGGACTATGTGTTAAGTATACATGGAATATATAGTAATACATGGCTGGGGCAGCTTAGGTTTGGTCCAGAGAGAGAGAAAAGGGAGTCCAACTTCTCACACCCTCACCATCTTCTCCAGGCGCGTATAGATGTGGGCCATCATGGGTATCTGGGCCCATCTCTTGCCTGAGCAATGACACATCCCCCTTCTTCCTAGGTACTGCCTTCATGTGCTCCTTCCTAAGGGTAAGGGCTGCAAATAGCTCTCCTGTTGTTAGACATGCTTGCTCCTGGGAAAGCCATGGGTTCCACCCATCAGCTGTGATGTCCTGGGTGGCTCTGGACCCTGCTTCTCCTATGGGAGTTGCAGGATCTGTGGCAGGCTTCCCTCAGTTCACATAAGAAGGGGGACATGTAAGTGTTGTGAGCCAGTCTTCACAAGTAGGGTGGGCTCTGCTGACAGGACAGGTATGTGGGCCTGTTTTCTTCCCAGGTGGTGCTGTGGCTATCCCTTCCTGGGGGAAGTTCTGGCTGGCGGTCCTGAACGTCTACAGCTGGGAAGGCCTCAACACCCTGTTCCCTGAGATGTGGTAGGCCTGCTTTCTGCTAGTGACACTTCCTTCTCTGGTGGAGTGATGGGGTGGGGGTGGGGGTGGGGGATCATGCTCCTAGCAGAGGCCTTTCCTATGCTGAGCCCCACAGATGGATGGAAGGGGTTCCCTGCTGGACAGGAAGGGGGTACCAACTCAGGCTATAGGCCACATGTATGGCAGGTGTGGGGGTGCTGCTGGGCTGACTACAGAATCACATGACTCAGTAGGAAGCATGGGTTTTATGGTGTAGACAAGAGGTCATATCTGGTGATTATGGGAAATCTTGAGCACCATAGGAGAGTAGAGGAAAGAGGTGCCCTTCACCCAGGCTCCGTGTTCAGGCAATCACTGTTCCTCTCTTTCCCCTTGTCTGGTTTATAGTGAATGCTTAGAAAGTTCAGAAACTGTTGGATGAGGGATGGGCCCAGATGAACATGGCAGCCCATGTCTATATGCACCTGGAGAAGGTGGTGAGGGTGTGAGAAGTCGGGCTCCCTTTTTACCCTCTCTGGACCAAGCCTAAGCTGCCCCAGCCATGTATTCCCACTTGGCGGTTCAGAAAGTACTAGACGTACAAGGTCCTGGGTTCAATCCCTAGGACTTTGTGTGTGCTAGGCAAGCACTCTGCCACTGAGCTGCATACCCAGCCCTTAAGTTTGTTTTGACAGAACCACCTACCATTTGCCCAGCGGAGTCAATGTTAATGTTTTGTGAGATCTTGAAAGATAGTACCCTCTCCCTGGAAAACATTCTTGGCATGTAAATTGCTCCTGGTGTTATACATATTAGGAGATGAGGCCCCCAGAACTGCACAAAGCCCAGGAAGAGCCCCTGCTGTCTTCCTGGGAGAGCTATGGGAACAGGTCCTATGGAAGATGACTTTGGTGGGAGGAGGCAGGAGGGGAAGGGGGTGGCTCAAGAGTGAGCCTCAGGGTCCTAAAGCAAGGCCTGAGGGCTTATCACCACCCCAGGTTGAGTGGTGACAAGTGGGAGGGAGGGTAGACACTGAGTGATGGGGTTGGACAGAACTGCTTCTGCTGGGGACACCTGAGGTGTTCTGGGTCAGGCTGGCATTCAGTAATCTACTATGGGCACCTGGCCAGGTTGGACACTCTCCTGTGTGAGGAACAGGCAGAGGAAGGCCCTGGGGCAGAAGCGGGTGGCTAGCCTGTGTTCCCACACTAGGGGGCTCTATTGGTCAGTTCCAGTATCTGTAGTCACAACATTGCTACAGCTCTTTGCTGGAGTTGGTTTGGGGGTGGGTTAGAGGGTGAAGGGTGGGGTGGGATGGACCAGAGACCCTGAGCCACTCCCATTGCAGAAAAACTGGAAGTGCTATCCAGTTTTTGAGATGTGCTCTGGAGTGAGTGGACAGGCCCAGGAAGGGTAGAGGTGGCAGAGGCCTGATGCTCTAGGTGGGGAGCTGGCAGGGGCACTCAGCTTGCGCAGCTTCCTGTGACTCTCTAATGCATAAGGATAGGGGTCCAGAGGAGAGTGTGGGACAGCCAGGTGCATGCTGCCTGAGCAGCTGGAATGGCTATGCCATCAGAGACAAAGACCCAAGCTAGGAAAGCCCACAGGCCTAAAGTTTTGAAAATATACTTTTTAAAGTAACTTTAATTTGCAGGTAGTTTTCTATTTTTAGAAAAGTTGCACATATCCCAGGGTTCTGTAGACCCCCACTTCATTTCCCTTGTCTTGTGATACTGTGGGACTTAGAGGCAGGGGACATGAGCTCCATGGAGGGTGAACGCACAGGCCTGCTGCACCCTGGGGACATAGCTATGAATGCCAGCATGCACCAGCATGACCTTACAGCCATCTACTTGCTGCCCATGCTCGGAAGGGCCCTGGCCTTGAGGCTGGAAGGGGGTTGGGCTTGTGTGCTGGGGTCTGCCACTGACACATGCTGTCCCCTAGGCTGTTTCCTGACTGGATGCCCGCGCACCCCTGCACACTCTGGTGCCACTGTCGGCAGGTCTACCTCCCCATGAGCTACTGTTACGCCATCCGGCTAAGCGCCTCAGAGGACCCACTGGTCCAGAGCCTCCGCCAGGTGAGTCCTCGGATCCTGAGGGACCTTGCCAGCCTCCAGAGCTGGGGTCCCCCTGGGATTTAACCACATGAACCCTCACCCATACTTGCAGTTTTGTCCTTGGAAGTGGCCCTGAGATGGGGTTGGACTGCAGAATGTATATTGGACTTTGCCCTTTAGAAGGAGGAGAGGGTGGGGAAGTAGCTCTCAGAGCTGGATAGCTCCTCAGTGGCTCTGGTGAGGCTGAGGCTGACAGTGGCTTGGCCTTCACACCCTGTCTTTTGTTGGGTATGCCCCACCTCAAGGTGCAGGTGAACCCAGGGCCCTGAAGGTTGGTGGTTGGAGGCCACCCTGATTGGAGTTAGGTGGCCTCTGTTTCTGGGAGGCAGTCCTATACCCTCTCACCTCCAGTGGCTCAGATGACCCTGTCCCCAGGAGCTCTATGTGGAGGACTATGCCAGCATCAACTGGCCAGCACAGAGGAACAACGTGGCCCATGAAGAGCAGTACACACCACACAGCTGGCTGCTGCGTGTCACATATGGTGGGTGCCCTCCAAGGGGCCATTCATCATCCTCTTCCACTGAGCACCCTTCTTGCAGCCCTGCCCTGCACTAGGGGATGGGGTGCCCCTAAATGTCACCGCAGTGGAGCAGGGCAGCAGGAGATGTGAAGTAGCTCCTCCTGGACAGGAGAGGTTATGCTTTCCTGCGGGAGGCGGTGGGTGTGCTGTGCAGAGCTGTGGGCTAGGCCGGCCTTGCTCTCTGCTGCCCACAGCCCTCCTCAACCTGTATGAGCGCTACCACAGCCCCAGCCTGCGGCGGCGGGCAGTGCAACTGCTATACGAGCACATTGCTGCAGACGACCGCTTCACCAAGTGCATCAGCATTGGCCCGGTCAGTACCCTGCCCCTCCCCGTCTCTGTGGAACTGGGAGTAGGGGCTCTCCCTCGAACCCAGCACACCTCTACTTGGGACAAGACCTGGTCTCAAATGTGTGGAGGACTCCTGCCCTCACCCCTGTGCCCTGGGCTTGGTGAAGCTGCCACCTAGGCACAGTCTGCCCTCCTACCTGCATGTAGACGCCTGCTCCTTGAGGCTACCTGTGCTTTTGAGCCAGCTTTTCCTCTCCTGTCTCCTTCCTGGTCCCCACCCCAGATGACCCACACCTGCCCTGTGGTTCAGGGTTTGAGGCGCCCTAGGATGGCAGCAGCAGGGCCCTTGCTTTTCCTCGGCCCTCTCCACTGCTGTACCACTTGCCTTGCCTTCACAGCCTGTTCTGCTGCCTGGGGCTGGGGGCTGGTGGATACTGGTTAAATGCATACTTAGGGACCTTAAGGAGCATAAGGCAGCTCTATATGCCCCATGGTCAGGGCATACTGACCAGAGAAGATGGGACTGGTGGGGAGCCAGATGAAGGCAGGCTCACAGCTAGCAGACAGTAGGGGTAGTGAGGTGGGCTGTGATGGCTGCCACTCTTCTGAGGTAGGCCAGCCCCATAGGGTCT
The DNA here is from genome assembly GCF_045843805.1 of Urocitellus parryii. Taxonomy (NCBI): domain Eukaryota; kingdom Metazoa; phylum Chordata; class Mammalia; order Rodentia; family Sciuridae; genus Urocitellus; species Urocitellus parryii. Next base: position 226,135,542 of record NC_135532.1, on the reverse strand, counting down.
AGATAAGCCCCTGATGGTGCCTAATCCCTTCTTCACACCCCCTGCTGCTGGTGACCTCAGCTGACCCAGCTCCTGTTAACACAGAAGGGTCCTGCTGGGCCCTGGGGTGTGTTTGGGCAGGCCCTGATGGCTCTATCTCCCATAGATCTCAAAGACCATCAACATGCTTGTGCGCTGGTCTGTGGAAGGGCCGGCCTCCTCTGCTTTCCAGGAGCATGTCTCTAGGATCCCAGATTATCTCTGGTGAGTGCAGCTGGGAGGTGGCAATGTTGGGTGCTGACTATAGACACACAGGGTGATGTAGGGTCACCCCTCAGTGTCCAGTGAGGGGCGCTGGGTGCCTGGACCCAGGAGCTCTGGTGAGGTTGTCTTGGGGAAGATCTGCCACCTAGCAGCAGTTGGGGCTGGTCTGGAAGGCCGAGCCAGGAAGCTGTGGAGGGATGGGAGCGAGTTTGGATTGGTGTGAAGAAGCTTGTGGACCTATGGGCCTGTCTACCTGGACTGTCCTCTGAGGTGGGACAGTCAGGGGACCTTGGTAGGAAGCCCTGTGCTCCTGAGGCCATCCTCCCTCATGCTGTGCTGTGTGAGGACCAAAGGGGTGACCTGGTCTCAGGGCCTCCCATGCCCCCTGCTGGGGAAACTGTTGACTTCTTTCCTGCCGTGTGTGCCCTGTGCCTATGAGCCCAGCTGGGCAGCGCTAAGGCCACTGGCAGGTCTCAGGGACAGGCATGGGTGCTCTGGGCCCGGGCTCCCTCCCAGCGTGGCCATCACTAACTGGTGCCCTCCCGCTCCCTGCTTGTCTCACACGGGCTTCTCGTCTTCACAGGCTGGGTCTGGATGGCATGAAAATGCAGGTAAGGGCTGGGGGCTGCGGCTGCTGGTTTCTCTGCAACAGTCTTGCCCTTTATTTTTTATCCTTTTGGGCTCACTAAGACTCAGAAGTAGTCCTCCCCAGGATCAGTCTGGCAGTGGGGGGAGAAGCTGCCCTGCAGTCCTCGTGTCTGTGCAGGGCCTTGGGAGCTTCCTGGGCACTTTGGTCTCTGGTCACCACACATTCTTGCACATACATCTATAGCATCAGTGTTTGCTCTTGGCCCTGTTGGTCAGGGCGGCTTAGCCCCTCCAACAACGTGGCTCAGACCCTGCAGATGTTCTCGTCCATTACTGTGACGAGAGGGTGGCTCTGGTTGGTGTGGGACTCTCTCCATGTGCTTGTTCCTCTAGCAGGTCTCTGGGAGCTCTGTGTCCTCAGCTCCTGGATCATTCTGGGGAGTCTTTCTCTGCAGTCCTGGGTAGGGGAGAAGCCTGTGGGTCTGTGGGGTGTGGCCAGACGTGGGAGTACCACAGGACTTCCTCTCTGCAGGAACCCAAAGAGTGTGGGTGGGGACACGTGTGACTACCCACCCAGGGAAAGGACAAGGTATTCTTTGGACATAGCACATGGCATGTGGACAGTGTCTTTTCAGATTCTTCCTGGGACTCTGGTTGATAGATGGATAGCAGTTGTGTTCCTTTCTGGGCAGAGGGGGCTGATTTTGGTCCTTGGCCCCTGATGAGTCCAGGGAGAGCTGGGGGCCTATGACTGCCCTGTGGGGTGAAGCCTAGGCTTCTGTCAGACATTTTAGAGATCCCTGAACAAACTCACTGGGATTTGGCCACCTGCCTCCTGTACTGAGACTGGGGTATTGTCTGGAAACCAGTTCTCAAGGTGGGATTTGAAGTGGGCCTTCCAGCTTAAGTTGGTGTCTCTGTTGGGTTCCCCTACTCCAGGTGTAGTAGGAAATGGGGAGTGTTTCTGATTGTTCCATGACAGGGTACACTGCTTTTATGGGAATGGAGGAGCCCTTGAGGGATTGTGGTTTTAGAAGTGCAGTGAGTGGCTGAGGCCTGTGGAAGCAGGTGGGTCCTGTCTGCAGGACCTTGTGCTCTCATTGGCTGTGAGGGTGCCCAGGTCTCAGAAGCTGGTGTGGGTGTCAGCAGGGCAGGAGCCTCTGACCCCCTCAGATCCTGGGATGTGGAAGGTGGAGTGGGTGCTGCTGGTGGCTTCTGCCACCGCTCTTCCTTTGTGTTTAGGGTACCAATGGCTCACAGATCTGGGATACCGCATTTGCCATCCAAGCTCTGCTTGAGGTATGTGACTATCTCCTTTACATCCTCCACCTAATTTCCTATGTGCACAGGCCATGTGTCCACCTAAGGGGCATAGCACAGCTGACCACCCACATTGTCCTTGAGAGTCCCCTTAGCCTGGTTCCAGAGTGTGACATGCTGCAGAGGTGCTGGCCCTGCCATAGGGAGCCATAGGCAGGTGACCCCTGAGCCAGTTGGTTTGGGGCCTCTAGAATAAGTACAAGTACAAGCTTGTACAAGTTTTCAGGCATGTGCTGGGGAAGAAAGAGGGTGCCTCTGTGCTGAAGGCACAGAGGGGAAGTGAAGGACGTTGGTGGAATCCCGCACAGATGTTGGCCCTGGCATCTGTGGGATTATCCCTTCTGACCAATTCTTCCTTTGTCACGACTCACTGGTCTTTTAGAGGTTAGTGCAGCGGGAAGCCCTAGCACTCTCTGGAGACTGTCAAGGTGACTGTCCGTGGGGGCGGGCTGCCACCAGGTTAGCTGGGAACTGGCTCAGCCATGCTGTCCTGCTGTCTCCCAGGCAGGCGCTCACCACAGGCCAGAGTTTATGTCCTGCCTGCAGAAGGCTCATGAGTTCCTGCGGCTGTCACAGGTGAGGCCCATGGCTCTTCGTCCCTCTGCCCTGCCTCCCCAGGCTGGTTTCTCAGTCACCCCCACCCTGCCCTTTCTAGCCCCTAGGTCTCCTCTGTCCACCCTAGTCACCTTAGGGCAGCCCTTGCCATAGCCGGTAGTGGCCCATCACCACCAGCTGATAGCTTCTGCCTTCATGCTGGTGTGGCGGTGTGCAGAGGCTGGCTAGCCCATGTGTTATCAGGAGCTGCCTCCCTGAGCTCTTCGTCCTGTTCCTGCCCCCAGCACATTTGAGGCATCCCGTGCCAGTGGAGGACTCTAACCAGTGGCTTTCTTCCCGAGACCATGCTACCATCTGTCCTGCTAGATCAGTCATGCTACCCTAAGTCTCCACTTGGATGTTTTCAGTGTCTCTCACTCTTGCCTGCCACCCCATTCTGCAGGCCCCATCATGTCCTGCTCTCCTGTGCCAGCCCCCCATACCCTGCCCTCGGGTAGCGCCCACAGTAGCTACTTCCAGCCTTGGTTCCAATGGCGACCCCTACCTGGAGCGCCTACCTGGAGTGCCCTGCCTCTTCTCAGATCTCACAAGGATGCTGCTTCAGGGGGCCTTCATGTGGCCACAATCTGTGTCTGTCTAGGGCTGGTGGAGCTGTTTGCACTGCACCTTTCCTACAGCAGGGCCTGCTTCTGGCTGCTACCCAGAAGTGCCCTGAACAGAATGTAGCACGCACACACAGACCCGTTTGTGTTCCCACCAAGCTGAGCTGTTGGCTCAGGAGTAGAGAGTCTGTGTGGCTGGGACTTCAGAGTGGATGTCCAGCTTTTTGGTTGAGCCTCTTGCCGAGCAGTGGCAGCCATGGCTGTGGGCTACACAGCTTTGCCTCATGTGCCTTGCTGCACTGGTGGTGGCAGAGGCTGGCTGGAACTCTGGTTCTCAGACAGTAGTGTGGCCCTGTGGCCATGTGCCTGTCCACTTTCTACATGTGCTGTCCATTCTGCCCAGGTCCCCGACAACCCTCCTGACTACAAGAAGTACTACCGCCAAATGAACAAGGTATGTTTGCATAGCCCACCCACACCCCAGCTCAGCCTGTCCTTCCCTTTGAGGAGAGCTCTCCCTGGGTCCTCGGCCTTCCTGTTCTGCAGATGCCTGGTGAGGGGACCAATGCTTGAGTCGCCAAGGCTGTGGGGCAGTCCGTGCACACATGTGGCCATGCCTCGGGGCAGTTGGTGGCATAGTACACACAGAAGTTGAGTCAAGGGCTGAATGTGAGCCAGAGTGTTGAGGGGAAGGCAGAGGGAAGAAGGGATGCAGGGCTGTTGCTAGGCTCCCAACTCTGGGTGCAGGCTGTGGACCTGAGGCTTGCCTTCTTATAGTGTATGGACAGCCACTGCCTTTTCATGGCATTGAAATCCTGTGTGGAGATCTGAGAGTGACCAGCGTAGGGCTTCAGCCTTGGGGCTCCCTGTGCTAGAGCTGTAGGTCTGTCCAGATGGACAGTGACCTGACTGGTGACTCTGAGAGAGGCCAAGGCAGGGGAGCTCATGTTCCCACTCTGCAGGGCGGCTTCTGCTTCAGCACTCTGGACTGCGGCTGGATTGTCGCTGACTGCACAGCCGAGGCCTTGAAGTCTGTGCTGCTCCTGCAGGAGAAGTGTCCCTCTATCACCCAGCACATCCCCCGACAGAGGCTCTGCGATGCTGTGGCTGTGGTGAGGCTCTGCCCCATCCCACCAGGACACTCTGATCTCTCTCCACCCCCAGGGCTCAGCTGATGCCAGCTGTGGAAGCAGATGCTCAGGTGACCTTGGAACCCTGGCTGGCCCATGAGGCCTGGTTGGCTGTGTGCACAGAGCCCTGTGCTGCAGGAGCTGGTGCCTGCCTGGCCACGGGTCCAAGGGAAGCCATGTGGCTCCTGACCCTTCTCTGAGTGTCAGGACCTGCTGTGCATCCATGTGAGCCTCCTTTGGGAGGGATGTGGTCCTTTCTGGTGCAAGAAAGAAAGATGAGAGCTTCTGCTGGTTTTGTGCTGTCCTCTGAGCAGCCTGGTTCTTCTGTACCTCTTGGAGCTCTGCACCATTCCAACACTGATGTGACTCTTGAGTTGATGAGCACCTGTCTCTGGGCGGCTATGTGAGGCCCTGACTGCTGTGGCTGTAGCGACTGTACCGGGCACCCAAGGGCTTGCCCAGCATGCACACCATCTCCCTGTCCCCTTTCTCATTCCTGGTTTTCAGCCCTGGGGTGCTTCTAGAAAGCTCATCTTGGCCTGTGGACTCTGAGCATGCTCTTGATTTCAGCTGTTGAACATGAGGAATCCTGACGGAGGATTCGCCACCTATGAGACCAAGCGTGGGGGGCACTTGCTGGAACTGCTGAACCCATCTGAGGTCTTTGGTGAGTGTTTGACCAGAAGTACAGTGCACAGATCTGGGCCCCAGGTGCTGGCAGAGCCTGAGGACCTTTCCCTAGTTGGGGTGGCAGGGTGCTTGGGTTTTGGATGAAAGGGCTGTGGCTCTGTCTTGGGGCCACTGGTGGAATTCTCACTGGACTCCCTGGCTCAGCCTGGCTGGCTCTTGATTGTGCAAATTTGCTTGTGTGGAACTGCTATGCATCTTCAGAGGCTTCATGGTGCTCACGGCACTTGTGGCACTGTGTGGGAGCCTGTGGTGTATGCCGTGGGCTGCTGGATCAGGTCTGCATGCTGCTGCGCTCTTGAGTGACCTTGGGGCACCTGCTATACACCTCCTTGGTGGCCTCTGTCATCTCACTCCTCAACCTATCAAACTTTGGGGGAGGGATGCAACTGTTTTCTGTGTGTCACTTGTCCTGGGCAGCACCCCTCTTTGCCCTACCTTGCATACCTCACAGCTGAACAAACCTTGCTTGGGCCCTGAACCACGCAGCCTGAGCCACAAGAGGGTCCTGCCTAGGCATAGGGTCTGCATGCTGTGCTGCCCTTGCTGATGGTCACTTGGACTGGATTGTGGGTCCTGGGCAGTGCGGCAAGTCACAGGCCTCGTCCTCCCTACCCCTGCCAGGGGATATCATGATCGACTACACGTACGTGGAGTGCACCTCGGCAGTGATGCAGGCACTGAGGCTTTTCCACAAGCACTGTCCAGACTACAGAGCAGTGGAAATCAGGTGAGGAGGGCCTAGGCTGGAGACGTCATTCTCTGATATAGGCCTAGCTACCTGTGCCAGGCTGCTGTGGAGAATGGACTGTCTGAGCATGGGGATTTCTGTGGTCCCTGCATTCAGCAGTGCATGTGTGGGGCTGAGGACCCCTCAGCCGTAATTCAGAAGGGTTGTGATTCTCCTCCTTTTCTCCCCCTCCAGCTTCCCGTTGTTTGCTTCAAGCTGCTGCCTGTGGCATCCTGCAGGCACACCATCCCATTCCTGGTGTGTGTGAGCTGGGGACAATGGCAACTATTGGCTGAGTGCAGTTGCCACATTCCCCCACCGCCCCCTGGCCCCCGTGTATTATGAACACTTGCTCCTGGTCCTTTTTCTTGAGCTGAGGCCTCACTGTGTTGCCCAGGTTGGCCTTGGTCTCCGTAGCTGGACTAGAGGCATGCACCACTATGCCCAGCTTCAATGCCTGTTTTTATGAAACATCCTTCTGTGAAAATTCTGTACTTGTTTTTGGAGGCACATGGGTACCTATTCTTGTGGGTGTGGGCATAGGTGTGGCATTGCTGTGTTCTAGGGTCATTACAGGGCACGCAGATTCTGCAGGTTCTTTGCTTATTTTCATTGTTCTGTCTTTCTTTCTTTTTTTTTTTTTCTTACTGGCGATTGAACTCAGGGGCACTAGCCCACTGAGCCACATCCCAGCCCTATTTTGTATTTTATTTAGAGACAGAGTCTCACTGAGTTGCTTAGCACCTTGCTAAGTTACTGAGGCTGGCTTTGAACTCTTGATCAAGCTGCTGGGATTACAAGCGCGTGCCACCGTGCCTGGCCAATTATTTGTTTTTGAATGTTAAATCTGATATAGGTCAACGTTGCCAAGGTGTATTGTTCTTTTATATTGCAGAATTTAAAGAATGTTTTGTTTAACATATTTACATCTGTGGTTATGGGATAAACTATAATTTTTGTTTCTTTTAATGTCCTTATCAACTTCTGTTAAGATGATGTTGGACTCATAAAGCCAGTGAGAATGCTTTTTTAAATACTCTTTGGAAGAATAAGTAATAATGCCATGTTTATGCTATTTCTCCCTTATATGTTTATAACAATTCACTGAGAATCCATTTGGGCCCAGAGTTGTCTCAGAGATTTTTTTTTTTTATCTTTATTTTATTTTTATGAGGTGCTGAGAATCGAACCCTGTGCCTCATGCATGCTAGGCAAGTGCTCTACCACTCGAGCCACATCCCCAGCCCTCTTGTCTCAGAGATTTTTAATTGTAGATCTGCCTTCTCTGATGGAGGACTGTAAGGACTGGGTGCTCTTCGCATCAGTGTTGGGATTTCCATCTCAGCTGGTGTGGGCCATGGCCCAGTTGTCCCACTGTCCCACTTGAGCACTTCATGTCCTTCCTGACACTTGCTGAGCCTTTGGAAGAAGCCATCGTTAGTCTTCATTTCTGCCCAGGATGTCTGTTTATTTCTCATCTGTTTCTGCTCTTGATTATTGTCTCTCTTCTTTGTTTTTCTAACTTGGATACTTAAATAAGTGACTTTCAGGTTTCTTCTGTTTGAACACGCAGCTGGTGCTGGGAATAAGTTTTGAGCTATCACTTGGTTAAGAGTTCTTCTCTGGCCCCTGAGTCATTCAGGAGTATGTTCTGAGGATCTTGGTGCAGGCCCTGAGCACCAAGGCAGCTTCTGTCCTGACAGGCAGGTGCAGCTGTGTGGAGCGCGTGGCCCTGTTCTGGTCACCCAGGCCGAACACCCAGGCTGGTACGGCCCTTGGCCACATGATGCTCCGTTGTGTGATGTGGCCCTTACTCCTGAGCTCTAGCTGTCTTAGCTGTGCTCTCTGGATGGACCCTTCTTATTAACTCATCATCTTTTAAGAATTACTGTGATTAAACTGAAGCATGTTCTTTAAAGAAGACTTGGAACAAACAAAAGTGTAAAGAAGAAAGGAAGCTATCCCCAGTGGCTGGGAAAAGAGCCAGCCACTCCTCTGGTCCTGGGAGGGTGTGGCTCTGTAGTACTTCCCATGGGCCTGGTGACCAGAGCTGTCCTCGGCATGCATGGCAGTGGGCACGGCTGTCCCACGGTGACCTACTCAGTAGCCTCTGTGCTCCTGGTCTCGACCTCTGCCTTCCAGCTACCCTTTTTACCCGTCACTAGATTCTCCCACTAGGTATTGTCTGTGACACCCTTACCCCCCAGCTCTCCCACTGCCTGGGCCCCATGTGGCTATGAGGCGGGTAGCACATGCAGGGCGCACTGGTTGGAGCCCTCCGTCCTCATGTGCACAGAACACATCTGTCCTCTGTGCCACGTCCACTCAAATCCTGGCCTGAAGTTTTGCTAGGATGGATTTTCTTCTTGATGACATATTTTAAGTTTAGTAAATACTTCTGTGTCTTATGTTATAGATATTTTTCTCCAGTTTCTTTGTTCTTTTTGTCTTTTCAGGGATATGAACATTAGCCTTCGATTTTTTGTTTTTGTTTTTGTTTTTTTGGTACTAGCGATGGGATCTACAGTGACCTACCACTGAGCCACATCCCCACCCTTTTTAATTTTTATTTTGAGACAAGAGTCCTGCTAAGTTGCTGAGGCTGGTTTGAACTTGTGAATCCTGTTCAGCCTCCCAAGTCACTGGGATTATAGGTGTGTGCCACCATGCCTTGCCGTACTCTGTTTTTTTTTTTTTTTTTTTTTTTTTATTGGTTGTTCAAAACAAATACTCTCTGTTTTTTAAATGGTCAAACATATATGTCTAATTTGTTTATTGTAATTTTTTTATTTATTTCAAGAACGTCTGAGATACAGTTTGAGGTTGGCAGTTACTCTAACACTATGTGGAATATTCCATTACTACTACACTTTGTCAAACTTCTCCCTTGATTTCACAGTTACAGGAAAGTTACAAAGCAGCAGGAGGTAGACCTGCTTCTCCTCTGATCCCTTAATTGTTCTCATCTTTTGTTTGCTCCTCTTGTTTCCTGAATGTGGCTGAGAGGGATGGTGTGCTGTGCTTGCACCAGCCCACAGGCAAGTGCCTTCGTGGGAGTCAGCTGAATGCCACTAACCTCAGCCCTTGTTGGGCCACTGTGTGCCAGGTCCTTACAGCACAGTCTTCTCCCAGCTCCGACTGGGCTATCTGGCCTGCCCTCTCCGTCTGGGCAGGTCTGTGGTCTTGGGCTTGAAGGGAAGTCATGTTGTAGGGTGAATTCAGCATGTGCTGCTGTGGTGGGACTCGGCCAGGCTGTGGAAGGTACCTTCCATCACAGCTGAGAGACGCCTTGGATCCTGTGCAGGCTGCTTCTCCAGGGCTCCCCTTGGTGTGGGCCTGCGGTGCTTTTCCTCCTCCCTAACGTGTGTGGCCTTGGTGCCATCGCTGTCCTTTCACGTTGACGGACGTTGCCCTAACAGCTTTTCTCTCCTTTTGATTCTTAGTATCTCGTGGCCTTTGATTTTGATATGATCATGTAACTAGATGGTTTGTTAGACTTAAAACATTGATACACTTTATTTAGTGTATTTAGATTTATAGAAGAATTGAGGGAAGGTGGAGTTCCCCCACTGCAGCCTCCCCCCAGGTTTCTAGTGTCCACATTGAGCACTGAAGTGGCATGTTGTTGCAGCTGATGGTGGTTGACATTGGGCTCCCCCTTCATGCCAGCATCCTGTGGGTGTTGACAAAATACAGTGAGTGACACATGTCCACATCACGTCTAGAGCTGCTCCAAAAGCCCCTGTGTTCCTCTGGGCACCCTGCCGTGCCTCTGGCAGCTCCAGTTCTGCCAGCAGCATGCACTGTCCAGCCTGGCCTGTCACAGGGTGCAGTTGGGGCCTGCATATCTTTCACTGTGTGGTAACGTGTTTCATTTCTTTCCCCATTTTCTTTTCTGCCATGCTGGGAGCCATGTCCAGGGCCTCACGCTTGCTGAGCATGCCCTCCACCTCTGCGCTGCTTTTCAGTGCTGGACCGTGCTCCCTTGTTGGTATACACTGTTTTTCTATCCTGTCATCTACAAGCGTGCTGTTTGTTCCTAGTTTGGCAATTACAAGTAAAGCTGCCATGAGTGGTTAATGCCAGGAGTGTGGTCACCAGGCTGGACTATGTTGTCTTGTGAAAAACCACAGGCTGTCTGTGGAGTCCTTCTGCATTTCCACCATTTCCAATGAGAGAGAGTCCTGCTGCACACCCTCGCCAGCCTTGGCGTTGTCAGGGGTCCGGTGGTGGAGTGGTGTGGGTTTTCCCTCAGTCCCCATGGTGCAGGGTTAGGTGTGTTTTCCCCTTGTCTGGGCAGTTTTCTGTGGAGCTGTACATGAGTGACTGAGGTGACTGTGTTCCTGCAGCTTCTCGGTGCATTTGCCCTTGCCTTTGTCCGGTTTCAGCCTGGTGAGGACCATCTGTGCCATCAGCCTCTTCTGTTGCTCCTTCCCAGTGTGATGGCGCTTTTCTTCCTGCCAGCCTGACAGCTCTGCCAGTTTGCTGGCCCTTGTTGAGTTCGTGAGCAACTTCCTCATCCCCTCAGAAGGGCACAGGCCAACCACTACGTCCATTTCAGTTCTTTGGGAAGTGGACTGACTGCAAGATCCTCCTGTGCACATGGCAGGGCCCTGAGGCCTGAGCTCCCTCTTAGTCAGGGCCACTTCAGCAGCGGCACTGAAGGGAAAAGCTGGTTGTCTGTTTTGTCTTTTCTGATACTGGAGTGTAACTGAGGATCTTACACATGCTAGGCAAGTGCTTTACCACTGAGCCACATCCCCTGTCCTTCTTATTTTTATTTTGAGACAGGCCTCACTAAGTTACCCAGGCTGGCTTTGAGCTTGCGATCCTCCTGCCTCAGCCTCCTGAGCTGCTGGGATTACAGGCATGCACCACCATGCCCACTTGTATATCTGTTTTTTGATGAGGTATCTGTTAAGTCTTTGGCCTGTTTTATAGTTGAATTGTCTGTTTCCTGATTGTTGAGTTCAAGGTTTTGCATGTATTGGGTGCCAGTTTTTTTTTTTTTAATATTTATTTTTTAGTTGTAGGTGGACAGAATATCTTTATTTCATTTTTATGTGGTGCTGAGGATCGAACCTAGTACCTCACATGTGCTAGGCAAGCGCTCTACCACTGAGCCATCACCCCAGCCCTAGGTGCCAGGTTTTTTTTATCAGATGTGCTTTCTTTTTCTTTTTTTTATTTTAAGAGAGAGAGAGAGAGAATTTTAATATTTTTTTTTTAGTTTTCGGCAGACACAACATCTTTGTTTGTATGTGGTGCTGAGGATCGAACCTGGGCTGCACACACGCCAGGCGAGCGCACTACCGCTTGAGCCACATCCCCAGCCCCTATCAGATGTGCTTTCTGCAAATATTTCCTTCCACTCTAGCTTGTCTTCATTTTATTGAGAATATCTTTTTTTTTTTTTTTTTTGGTACCAGGGATTGAACCCAGGGGCACTTAACCATTGAGCTACATCCCTAGCTGTTTTTATTTTTTTATTTTGAACAGGGTCTTTCTAAGTTGCTTAGGGCTTCAATAAATTGAGGCCAGCCTTGAACTTGCTATCCTCCTGCCTCGGCTCTGGAGTTGCTGGGATTACAGGCATGCACCATCGTGCCCAGCTGTTGATCTTTTGCAGAGCTGAAGTTTTCTGTTTTGGTGATATCCAGCTTATCAGTGTTTTCACTCATGGATCCTACTTTTTGGTGTTGTTTTTACTTTTTTTCTTTTTCTTTTTTTTTAGTACTGGGGATTTAATGCAGGAGTGCTCATGCTTAACTGCTGAGCCGCCCCTTAGCCCTTTTTTATATTTTATTAAAGTCAGGGTCTCACTGAGTTGCTAAGGGCCTTGCTAAGTTGCTAAGGCTGACCTTGAATTTGCGATCCTCCTGCCTCAACCTTGTGAGTCCCTGGGATTATGGGGGTGGGGTGGGCATGTGCCTGCCCTGCTGGTGTAATTGCCAAACAGGGTGTGGTGGCACATACCTGTAATCCTAGCTCCTTGGAAGCTGAGGTAGGAGGATTCTAAATTCAAGGCCATCCTTAGTTAAACTTATTGAGACTTTAAGCAAATTAGTGAGAACTTATCTCAAAATAAAAAAGGGCTTGGGATGTAGTCAGAGGTAGCGTTCTCCTGGGTTCAATCCCAATACCAAAAACAAAACAAAATTATGGGGAAATAAAAAGCATTTGCCAAGCCCCAGTTACCTAGGTTTTCCTGAATAGAACTGGGGCTTTGTTTCTACTTGAATCTTATAGACAAATATTTAATCTCTCTGTGCCTGAGTGTATGTGCCTACTTGAAAACAGAGGCAAAATCTGTATACGGGGTAAAAATGGGAGTTCATAACCCACTTGAATCAAATGTATGAAATATGATATGTCAAGAGCTTTGTAATGTTTTGAACAACCAATAAAAAAAATAAGTAAAAAAAACAAAAACCTTCAACTCTGAGCCAAAATAAACCTTTTTACTTTAAAAAAAAAAAAAAAGAAAACAGAGGCAGGGCCTAAATTCTGTTTTCCCTCACCATGTCTAACATCCACACAAACCCCCTACACCAGACTCTGCTCTAAAATATTTGTTCCTCTCAACCCTGACAAAGCGGGAGTTGCTTGTGGCCTTCATTTAGCAAGGTCTCAGGACCTGTAAGACTCCTGGTTATTGTAGTCTCATGGTGAGTCTATGGGGCAGATTCAGTCCTCTCACGTGATCTCCCTTCGGCAGTGTTGGCTGTTCTGAGTTTTTGCCTTTCCAGATAAATTTTGGAATCCAAAATAACCTACTGGAATTTTGACCACGGCAGGAAGATCTTTGACTTCTTCCGTCAGAGTTTGTGGTGCTGTCATGTGGATCCTATGCGTGGTTTTGCCAGGCTTATACTGGATCATTTTGTGTTCTGGTGCTCACGCACGTGGCTCTGTGCTGGGAATGTGGACTCTAACTGCCCACTGCCAGCAGGAGGCCGGGTGGCGTCCTGCAGCCTGCAGTTGTTGCCATGGACTCTTGGGGATTTTCTGCACAGACAGCCTCGTCTCCTGGGCACAGACTGTTTTGTGTCTCCCTTGTCTGTCGCAGTGGCTAGGACACACGGCACAGTGTCCCCTGGGGTTGTGTGGGCTCCTGACCTGTGCAGGCTCAGCCAGAAGTTTCTGGTGTCTCACCATTTAGTGCCACGCTCGCTGTGGGCTTCTGTAGATGTTCTTGATTCAGCTGAGGAGGTTCATCTCTTCCTCATTTGCTTAGAGTTTCATCCTGAGCGCATGTTGGATTTTGTCAAATGCTTTTTCTGCATTGGTTGATCGTGATTTGTTTTTCTTTCTAGTGTTTTTTTGTGGTGCTAGGGGTGGAACCCAAGCAAGTGCCCTGCCGTGAGCTGCGTCCGCCCATCGTGGCCTTTCCTCTTGTCTGTCTGTGTAATGGGTTGCCTTGACTGGTCTTCAGAGGGGGAGCCAGCCTTGCTGCTCCTGAGGTAGATCCCTGGGTGCTGGCCCCACGGACCGTGTTAGCCACGGTCCTCTGGAGACTTGGTGGACTTTCTTCCCTGAGTGGTGGAGTTCGCTGGTGAAACCATCGGGGCAAATCCCTCCCCTGATGACTTCCTGAGCTTTCCCTGTGGATGATCATGTCACTGGCAAGTGACTTCATCCCTCCCTTGTTTTTGGTTTTAAAACTGGATCTATAGTCCACAAAAGCCATATGAATGAATGTAGTGTGAAGAGCTTAGAGACGTTTCCTCCCTGTCGGTCCCCAGCACTGCTGCCTTCCTGGACCGGCTGCCCTGGCTGAGGCCTCTAGGGTGCTCAGAAGTGGAAATGGTGGGAGCTTTGCCAGGTTTCCTGCCCCGGGGGAGAGCTGCTGTGTCTCTGCGGGAGTGGCACTGGTGGAAGCTTTTGGCATCGGCCTTTTTCAGTTGAGGAATTGCTTTTCCTGTGGACCTGTGAAGTGTGCTTCTCTCCGATTCGAGCAGGTGTTGAGCTTCAGCCTCGACTAGAGGGTCCTCTCTGCCCCTTACTCATTGGTGCTGCAGAGGGCTGCAGTGCAACCTTGGCAGGCCTGACCGAGCTGGTCCCCTCTGCATAGTTAGAGGCCCATCTCCCCTTCTGTTCTGGGGAGAGTCCACATGACAGTAGGATGGACATTCTTGATGATTGAGTAGAGATTACTAAAAAAGCTGCTAGGAGTTTTCTTTCTGGGAAAAGTTTGCACTTTGACTCCTGTTTTGGTACGTCTAGGACTCCAGGCACTCTTTCTCGAGGCAGTCTTGGTGTTGCGTCCCTATTGTTTTCCCCTGGAGTCACCTCACTCTCCACTTCTGAAACTGCCTATGGACTCTGTGCACATTCACTCCCTGGTACCAAGCAGCAGGGTGGCCACAGGCTTTGCTGTGGCATGGACAGACATGGACAGCACACTGTATGGTTCCTTCTCTGTGGGTCTAGCCAGGCGCAGCCTAGGAAGTCCCCTGGTTCAGAGATGTCAGCCTGGGACCAACCAGGGCTGGGCCTTGTACAAGCACCAGTGGGGGATCCGCCTCTCAGCATGTGCTCGTGGGCAGGATCCCACCCCTTGTGGGTTGTCCAAGGCTGGAAGCTGCCATCTGTCCCCTGATGTGGGGGCCTCTGGTAGCTTGTGAAAGCTAGCAAGGGAGAGAGCCTATGAGAGAGAGCCTGCTGGTCCTTCTCAGGGACAGGTCATCACAGGAACATTGTCCGATCTGCTGCAGCTGCCCTTTAAAAACAAGGCAGGCTCTGCAGGACTGCCTGGTGTGAGTCCTAGAAGAGGGTCAGCCTTTTGGAGGGCCTGTTGTTCTTCAGCGGGACCACCAGGTGTAGAGTTTACCTTCTCAGCCTTCTAAGTCCATCATTTCCTCTGTAACCAAATTTTCTTTTCTTTTTTCTTATGCTATGCTGAGGCTTGTGGTGTGGCGATGACGTTGTCTGTGGCCGATCTCCCATTCACCCTGTGGGACAGGCCCAGGCCTGTGGCTGACAGCGTGGACCGAGGCCGATCCTGTTATTGGCTGCACCCAGCACAGGCCTCATCCCCAAGGCCTTCCTCTTGCCTCTCTTTCTGAAGCTCTGACCATCTGCTTCCCCCCTCCTGTGTCCTGTGGCTGCTGCTTTTCCTACTGTCAGAAGGTCGTTTTGACTGTTTTCTAAAGGAAAGCCTGCTCCCTCTCAGGAGAGTGTGGCTTGGGACGGGCAACGTGGTTTTGCTGGGTGCTTATTGGGCTCCGCCTATATTCCAGGGAGACACTGGAGCGGGGCCTGGCGTTCTGTCAGCAGAAGCAGAGGGCTGACGGCTCCTGGGAGGGGTGAGTCAGCACCTGGCCTCTTGGGCGTGGTGGAGGGTGGGGCTGGGCTTGCCCACTGGCTTCCTGCTTGTTGCCAGGCTTCTCTTGTGTGTGTGCCCATGTTGCCTGTTGTAGGGCCGTTGGCTCTGTGTGTGCAAGTGCTCTGTGGTCTGAGTGTGATGGCTTCTCCTCCCTGGCCATGTCACTGGGGTCTCCCCAGTCCACCTAGGGGGGCAGCAGCTGAGCCAGGTGGGCACGGCCTCTTATGCCCACACTGTCCCTGTGTCCCAGGTTTGGGACTATAAATCTTCACAAGCTCCTGTACCTGGATGCTGGACCCAGTGGGCTGCAACCTCATGCCAGGGCCCTGCAGGTGGTGCAGCTCATTTAGGGACATGCGGATGCTTTTCCTGGCCCAGCCCCACCCTTTCTGTTCAAGGACACCCCCTCCTCCAGGGTGAGA
Source organism: Urocitellus parryii (assembly GCF_045843805.1). NCBI lineage: Eukaryota > Metazoa > Chordata > Mammalia > Rodentia > Sciuridae > Urocitellus > Urocitellus parryii. Next base: position 226,119,937 of record NC_135532.1, on the reverse strand, counting down.
ACCTGAGGCTGAGGCCCTCTCTCCTCTCTCTCCAGTTCCTGGGGGGTTTGTTTCACCTATGGCACCTGGTTTGGCCTGGAAGCTTTCGCCTGCATGGGGCATACCTACCGTGATGGGTGAGTGCAGCTGTGGGGCCATTGGCCCTCTGTGTGGTGTTTTCCCCTTTGATGTTTGATTTGGGGATCTCTTGGTATTTTTAAACAGTGAGATAAGAACAGCATCCCAGAAAATGTGAATCCCAGGTTGAACAAAGATGTTTCCCTGGCTTCGGAGCCTTTGGCTAGGGGCCACCTCAGAGTTTTCCAGAGGTGATCCCACACCTTCCCTGTACATACCTGCTCCCCAACCAGTAGGAGGGCTAGGGTCCAGGACATTCACTGGGCCCTGCTGAGAGAGGGGTGAAGCCTTGGGTCCAAGCCCTGTCTCTGACTGCCCCACCCAGCCCTTCTGGATCCAGTGAGCTGCAGGGGTGGAGTGTGCTAGGCCCTGTGCTTGACCGGACACAACCCAGGTATTCCTGATTTGTGTCAGGAACTCAGCCTGCGGCCCAGTGGGGCTGCCTGAAGCTGCAGAGCATTTTTCTGTGCTGAGCAGGCCAGGAGGCAGGTGTGTGTCCCCACTTCACAGCTGTAGGCCCTCTCCATGGCCCTGAGGCTGCTTGCCAGGGTGGGATCTGGGGGGCCCTGACTGTTTCAGTGAGGGTGTCTCAAGTCTCCTGGTCTCTGCAGGGCTGCCTGTGAGGAGGTCTCTCGGGCCTGTGACTTCCTGCTGTCCCGGCAGATGGTGGATGGAGGCTGGGGCGAGGACTTTGAGTCCTGTGAGCAGCGGCAGTACGTGCAGAGTGCCCAGTCCCAGATCCACAGCACATGCTGGGCCCTGATGGGGCTGATGGCTGTCAGGTAAGAGTGGCGGGATGGAGGGACCCTCAATGGTCAGCAGGTAGCCTGGGTCAAGTGCAGATGTGGAAAGAGTTGAGGGGGCCACAGGACTATGCTGCTGCTCAGCTGTCACTCGGGGGACAGAAGCTCCTCCAGGAGCCATGTTTCCCATTCCTGGTTAGGTGGCAGCCCATCCAGCTGAGTGGGGTCCTGAGAGAGGTTTCCTGGTGACAGCGCTGGTGGCCAGCAGTGGTTGGCAGAGCAAGGGAAGCAGAGACCTGAGGGACTGGGGTGACGTAGGCTGGGCATGGGGCTGCTTCCCGTGTGGCAGCAGCAGTGGTTGCCTCTGTCCCTGCAGCTGGTCCTCCTGTGGTCACAGCTGATGCTGAGCCACACATGTACAGATGCACACACAGAGACGTGCAGACTTGTGCCTGCACACAGGTGCACGTGCATGAGTGGACACACACATGCTGACGTGCATGCCGTGCTCCAGTTGGCTGCTCTCTTTGGTGTGGAGCCTGAATCCTCTCAGTTGGTGTGAGCAAGTACAACAGTCAGGGGCACCCAGGGCAGGACTGTCAGGGGTCTGTTCCTGGTCACCCCCAAGGCTGACTTCAGCACCCCCATGCCCACAGTCCCCTCTGGTGTCCATCCTTGGCATCGAGCACTTCAGTGCACGTACTTGCCTGGCTTCCAGCATGCTCAGTGGGCATGTGGCTCAGCCTTCCCGCCTGGGAAGCTCCATGTTCAGCTGGGTTCTAGGCACGGGTCTGCAGGAGGCGTGTCCCACCTGCCCTGCTCCCCTCTGCCACGGCAGGCTGAGCTCTTCTACCATTATAGTGTTGTGGGTTTTCTGTGAGCTTGGTGCACTACGGTGAGTACACACTCACACCCATCTGTGTTTGTGCACACCACCGAGCAAGTGTCTCCTCTCCTCAGGCACCCTGACATCACAGCCCAGGAGAGAGGGGTCCAGTGTCTGCTGGAGAAGCAGCTTCCCAATGGTGACTGGCCCCAGGTGCGTGAAACCCAGTGCCGGCCATTGGCTTGCATGTGGGTTCTCACATCCTCCCCTGTGTCCCTCACTGGGTGTTTTGGGGCTTGGGGTGCAGATACTCTGCCAACCAGAGGCCTGTGAGGTGGAGTTCTGGGGCAGGTTGCCAGTTCTGAGCAGGTCTTGCTGTCAGTCAATCAAGTTCTGGCAGGGGGCTGGGTGGGAGATGCCCTCGCAGCACAACCCTTGACTGCCCTGTTGTGTGGGAGCTGCACGTGGCCCCTCACTCTCAGGAGGCACAGGTGCAGGCTCTACCTGTCCCCAGAGGGTGGGAGTCATGAGCCCCTTCCCTGCAGGAGTCCTGCAGAAGCTGGTGTGGCCATGAGGGCTGGAGGCCCAGGGAGGGTTTGCTAAAGGCGACAGCCCCCAGCTGGGCGGAGGCTGGGCAGGAGGACTGCCAGCCTAAGTTTCCCTTGCCCCTGCTTGCTCAGGTGTGCACCAACCCTGTGGCAGCCAGGGCTGCGGTCCATGACAAGGCCCTTGGGCCCTGGTGCCCTTTTCTCTGTCCTTCTAGGAGAACATCTCTGGGGTCTTCAACAAGTCCTGTGCCATCAGCTACACGAGCTACAGGAATGTCTTCCCCATCTGGGTCCTGGGCCGCTTCGCCAACCTGTACCCCGAGAGCGCCCTCTCTGGCCGCCCTTGAGTGCACCTGCCCTTGAGAGCATGCCAACCTGTGCTGGCTGCTGCAGGTGGCGAGCATCATCTTCACACCTGTGCCCACAAGACTGAGCTGTCTTGGCCAGGTGGCAGGTGTCCGTTCCCTGCCTTGTGCTGTAGCCCTCTGCTCCACCTCGGCACATGTGTTGGGATCAGTCCTGAGGCAGGGACAGGGACTGGGTCGGTGGCTTTAGACTACAATTGCCAGAGTGATTGTCAATGTAGGTCTGGTTCTGAGAGGGCTCAGGGAGGAAGGGAGCGAGTCTGACTGTGACGTCAGAGGAGCCGCAGCACCTCATGCTGTCCCTGGGCACTTCTTGCCTGAGGGAGGAAGGCTGGAGAGACTGGGTTCTCAGGAGAGCAGCTGCTGGGCCCCGAGCACTCCCCACCTGCTGCTGATTGGGGATGGGACCTGGGCTAGCTGCTCCCACATTCCTGTGTATGCTGGGTAAGGGAGGGACACAGCCCCTCAACGATGGTATAAGAGACTGGCCAGCAGGGAGTGGGTTGGGCTCTTGTTCACCGTGATGTACCAGGATTCGGTGCACACCCTGAGGCTGTGTGGTGGGGAGCCCAGGGTGGCACTGGCCTGCCCCTGGCTCGTGAGCTCGCCTGTCTGCACTGCATCCATCCATGGCTGCTCGCGCCCTGACCTCCAGGCTTTGCAGGCCTCAAGTGCAAGTCCACAACTCTGCCTCCTGCCCAGCCCTGTTGAGCCCTGCACAGCATGGTTCCATGCTTTCCTGCCTCGGTGACAGCCTGTGCTGCTGCCTGTGCTGACCAGCCCCTCTGTGCTAGACCTGCCTTAGTGGCAGCTGGTCTGCCCAGAAACTTCCAGCCAAGACCAGATCACTGTAGAAGACACAGGTTTTCCAGAAGGAAGCTGCAAACTGACTTTTCTGCTGAAAATCACCTACATGACCAGCTTCCTTAATAAAGAGACACTTAAACCCTGGGGGAGAAGAACACTGTGCTTGTTTGGCTTGCTCTGGGGAACTTGTGCTCTGGGGCTTTCTGAGACTGCCTCCTTGCCCCTGTGTGGGGAGAGTGGGACTCCTGGCCTCAGTTCAGTGCCAGAGAGCTGCGTAGGGACCAGTGTCCCCATCACTGAAGGGGCATGCTTACCTGGCATGAGTGAAAGCAGGCTCTGAGCTGAGTGGGTCACTGAGGAGTCGGGTTTGGCTTATTGGGTTTGGTTGTCAGGAGCAGATTCTGCATGTGCTGCAGGCCTGGAGCTGCCCTGGGTTTGCTGGGTGTCTGCTAATGTGGGAATCAGATGGCCTCTTGGAGGGAGTCTCTAGTGGGAAAGGCTTAACAGGATGAAGCTTGTCTCTAAAAAGGTATTTTCCCTCATGGGATGTTGCTGTGTAGATTCATATTTTGGCCTATTTTCCCAAAAGCTGTTTGCTGTTGTTGCCTCATTCTTCTCTAATTTCAGCAAATAGGACAATATAGCCATATGTAATTGATCAGTGAAATTGATTTATTTTCATTTCTTCATCTGCCACATAAGTTACTTACAATTCAGTTTGTTTTAGAATGGAATTAAGGTTAGAAAAATGAGACATTCTGATGGGTCATGAATGAGGTCAGCGCTGACTCTCTGCCAGACTGTAGATGTGCTTGGCCTCCAGGGAGCACTAGCAAGGACGCTGGCCCAGGAGATGTGCAGCCCACTAGTTGGGGGCATCCAGAGGGGGTAGATGGGGACCCCAGGTTTCCCTGGGCTGTTCCTCACAGCATCTCTCCACAAGGGCAGTGTGGTCAAGCCAGAGCCCTGAAAGCAGACCTGGAAGGTAGCCCCGTGGAGGCCAGGGTGTGGCTCTGGAGAGCTGGGCGAACTTAGCACGATCCTGGGTGCCTGCCATCTTCTCTGAGATTGTAGGACTAACTTGAAGCTTTCCATTCCTCATACAGGAGGATGGGGTGATGTGGATGACCAGAATCGACTGGTTCCATGGGACAGTCATCCTGGTTTTCTGTGTGATGGAATTCTGCACTCGGGGCAGCAAGGTCCAGAGGGTGTCTTGAGTCCAGGGGTCTCCTGGGACTCAGGAGAGCAGCAAGGCTTCAGGCAGCCCCAGGCACAGGCCTCTACAAGAGTGATCCCAAGGTCTGCACTCCCTGGGACAGGCCTGCCTTCAGGTCTCCCAGGGAAAGAAGCACGCTGAAGCTCCCAGATGGACAGAAGACTAGAAGAGCACATTTGAGCTCAGGGACCTGCTGGATCTTGGTGAGAGGCCTGACGTGAAGCTGGGGTCGGAAGCACAGAACCACTTGAAGTAATTCTGGTTGGCAGGTTTTCTGCTCGGGGAAACCTGTCAGCCCACAGATCCAGACAGCCAGTGCCCCGGCACATCACCAAATACGAGTCCCGAAAGCCACAGACCAGCAGGTCACGTTCAAGAGCACGGCGAGGATGACAGTGTGGGCCAGCGTAGAGTGCTGGGGACAGTGGCCAGATTGACCAGAAAACAAGTGAATCGTTTTTCCAACTGACCCACACCGAAAAGATTTCCCACCAGGTGACCCATGGAAATGTCAAGGTGTTGAGGTGGAAGGGAAGTAGTACCAGGTGGAAGCAGCTCCTAGCCCAGGAAGGAAGAGCACCCAGATGGCAGGTGGCAAGTACAGAGGGCTTTTCCTCTTTGCTTAAAACAGAATCTCTTTAAAATAAATCACCGGGGCTGGGGATGTGGCTCAAGCGGTAGCACGCTCGCCTGGCATGCGTGCGGCCCGGGTTCGATCCTCAGCACCACATACCAACAAAGATGTTGTGTCCGCCGAGAACTAAAAAATAAATATTAAAAAATTCTCTCTCTCCTCTCTCACTCTCTCTTTCAAAAAAAAAAAAAAAAGAATAGCCTTCTTCCTTAAAAAATAAAATAAAACACCACTGACATTTAAAAGTAAAAATAGTGGGGTTTTTAACCAGGAGCTATGAAAACAGGAACAGACAGGCTGCCCAGGGAGGGAGGGAGCACACAGTGCTGGGTCCCCACTCGAATGAGAAGAGGTAGGTTACAAATAGTTGATTACTGAGAAGTAGGCTGCAGCAAGTCAGGTGACCAAGGTGAACCCTGTCACAAACCCCTTCAAAGTTTGCTCCGGAAGGAACAAAATAATTCAAAAGGAGGCAGGGAGAAGAACAAAGACCAGAGGGGAACTCAGCTCCTAATGTGGGTGTGGTGCTGGGGATCGAACCCAGGGCCTTGTGCATGCGAGGCCAGCATCCTACCGACTGAGCTGCATCCCTAGCTCCCTTTTAAGTGTTTTATTAACTGTAAGAGCTAAGTGCTCCTACTAAAGAACAGATATTGGCCCTTGGATGGAGAGCATGGCCTGTCTCTGTGTAGTCCGTGGGAAGCCACTCCAAGTCCACGCACCTTTAAATTCTGAAAGATCACTGTAGTCTGGTGTGTCGTGCCACGATTAGTGACTCCGGCTTTTCCCTCCCTGGGATAACAAGGTGTGGCCCTAGGAGTAGGCGGCAGCCAGAGGAGTTAAGCTACGCTCACCTGTTCCTTTGCAATCGCACCCCTTGCCTCACTTGAATGGTTTCTCCCCAATAAAAGGGTTCAGCATGTGCTCCTCTCTCTCTTTCCATGGACCCCTAAGGTCAGAGGAGCTGTCACAGGACCAGAGAAAAAGGTATTTCTCTGTCTCTGTGATTATTTCATTCAGCCCAGTTCACCTGGAATGAACTTGAGTGTTTAGTCGTGGAACACGACAGTTGTCCAAAATAAATTTTTAGAGACAGGTTAAAAGTAAAAGTTTAAGCTGGTGCTGTGGTACATACCTGAAATCCCAGCTGCTGCTTGGGAAGCTGAGGCAGGAGGATTAAAAGATTGAGGCCAGCCTCAGCAATATAGTGAGGCCCTGTCTCAAAAAAGAGTGAATGTTTAGAAAACTAGATAACATAAAAACAGTACTCACTCTAGTGTCTTTCCTTACTACCACAAGAATGGGATCTAAATTAGACAAATACTCCATGTATGTACTATGTCAAAATACGTTGTTCTACTGTCATGTATATCTTAAAAGAACAAATGAAAAAGACAGTAGTTATAAACAGAAGTACTATATTAATACCACAGTAGAGGTTAGGACAAGAAATAATACCAGAAGTAGAGAGGGTCAATATAGAAAGGGCATCACACCCCTAGACGTACCTGCTCCTGACCTCTTCAACATACACGAAGCAAGCGCTCAGACCAGACAGGGAACTAGACTGACAGGGGTCCTGGGAGACCTCAGCACCTGTCTCAGCAACCTGACTCAGGTTCAGAGGACAGACCTGAACATCATCACCGGTGTGTGCTTACCAGTGCTGTGGCATACTGGGCCTGCCTTTGGAGACACACTCCAGTGCTCCTGGACCGTTCACCTAGGCAGGACATCAGCCAGGTCTTGAGTCTCACAGAACTAAAAAGGGCTGGAACTATACAGAGTGTGCTGAGCATAATGGAATTAAGCAAGGACTCAATGGCAGAAGATTCAGAAAATCTCAAATATTTGGAAATCAAATAACACACTTGAATGATCTATGGTGAAAGGCGAGATGCGAGCCACATTGGAGGACTGCACTACCCACTTGGAGACTCACAACTGTGGCAGCAGCGGAAGGACAGGGAGCCCAGGGGTGGGCCCCGCAGGCAAAGCAGACTGCTCTTGAGCAAAGGGCTGGGACTGCCCATCCAGTGGAGAAAGGAGTCTTCAGCAGAAAGTGAATCTAGACGTAAACCATGAACCCTTCACAAAAATTAAGTGTATCTCAGACCTAAATGTGAAGACTGTAAAACTCCTAGAAGATGACAGAACCTAGATGACCCTGGGTTTGTCAATGACATATCATCTACAAAGAAAATAATGGATTGGCTGGAGCTCATTGAAATGAAGAGCTGGGCATGGTGGTGCATTCCTATAATCCCAACAGCTCGGGAGGCTGAGGCAGGAGGATCACAAGTTCAAGTCCACCCAGGGCAATTTAGCAAGGCCCTGTGCAACTCAGTGAGACCCTGTCTCTAAAAAAAGGGCTGGGGATGTGGCTCAGTGGCTAAGCACCCCTGGGTTCAATCCCCAGTACCAAAAATAAATAAAATAAAGTGAGCACAAGGGAAAACAGAAAATACTTCAAGCTGAATGAAAATAAAAACATGTCACCAAAACTGTGTGACATAGCCAAAACGAACAGTAAGAAAGATTAAGCCAGGACCCACACTCCCAACCAGGAAGCCTAGGCCAGCGGGAGCAAAGGAAGAGCAGAGTCCCATGCAGTAGGCAGCAGGTCTGGTGACAGGTCCATGGAGCCAGAAGCTGGCACTTGAGCAGATTCTCAAGTCCGATTGGGTAGGACAGGAAATGGCCTGCTGCCAGGAATGGTGGAAAGGCTACCTTGCGCACAGAGGCTGGGCCTTGTCTTTTTGGCAGTGCCCTGGCCATCTGTGCACCCTGCTCGCCTTCTGAGTCCACAGCTCCCCTCGCACGGCTGTGGGTCTTTGTGAAGAGGCCCCAGAGCTGCTTCCCCACATCCTCTCTGTCTCCCTACCTGGCTTATCTGCCTGTCCTTGAGGGTGACTCAGATGGACAGCAAGAGCAAGTTCTTTGAGAAAGTCACCAAAATGGACCCAAGAAGAAAAGGCAGCTAAGTAACCTCATATCAAAGAAATGGAATTAGAAATCTAAAACTTCCAGGAGAAATCTAGGCCTAGATGCCTTCTCTGGTAAATTCTATCAAACATTTAAGAAAGGAATCATCTGACATATCCCAAATAGAGTGTCCTCATTCTATAAGGCAATGTTATAAACCAGGCCAGGACGGGAGGAGAAAAAGACCCTATCAATTCCCTCTTAAGCACAAACAGTAACAAGCTGAGTCCAGTGGCATCTGGAAAGGGCAGTGGGTCCTGGCCAGCATGCTGGTGGACGGTCAGGCCCGTGACCCCAGCTACCAGCCTGCTGCTCGTGGGCTGGGTACGGAGGCTCCAGCTGTGGAGCGGGAAGGCGTGGGTGTGGACCTCACCCAACAAGGCCAGATGCCCTTGGTGCCTTCTAAGCCAGAAACAGCCCTGTCCAGTGCCTTCCCTGGCAAGTGGAGAGGCAGTGCAGGGCAGGTTTCCAGGTGGTCACTGACTGAGGTCAGAGCCTCTCCTGGGGGACCCAGTCAGTGTACCCCAGCTCTCCCTGATTGGTCCAGAGGGCCTTGTCCCCTGCCACGGAGTCTAAGTGACAGTTCGGTGAATCACGTTGTTGTCCCCTGTTGGCCCCCACTGCCTGCCCCTCCTCAGGTGTGGATCCCAAGGGCCAGCCCCAGTGGACGTCTGCATGCCAGGCACCACCCCGTCTGGGGCCCCGATGGTGGTGGCACTGTCTCTTTAAGGGAGCGACATCACAAGGCTGTGGAAGGCGGCTGCCCTGGAACTCCAGGGTCTTGGGTGGCTTCTGTAGGTCTGGGAGCTCTGGACTTCCATCTCCATGGGGCCGCAGGCCTACACGTGAGCACGGAGGACGCGCCATGGCTGAGGGCAGCGAGCTGATGAACAGGCTCATGAGCGAGAACGCGGACCTGAAGAAGCAGGTGCGCCTGATGAAGGAGAACCAGATGCTGAAGCGGCTGCTCAGCGAGAGCTGCCAGGAGAGCTGCAGCCGCGGGGGCCGCGAGCCCCGCGAGCCCCTCTTCCCCCGGGGCCCCGCCTACCCCGAGGCCTGCTCCCCCGGGTGTGCAGGTGAGGCACAGCCCCCAGGCCGTGGGGGCCGGGGCGGGGGCCTCCAATTCGGGTGGGCACCTCCCCACCCTCCCAGGGTCCACGCCTGGAGCACGGTCCGTGGCTGGCCACCTGAGTGGGTCCAGGGCTGCCCATGTCAGAAGCAGCACTGTGGTTGGAGCGGGCAGGTGGCGCCTGTGGCTCTGAGCCACGAGGGCAGCTCTGCCTGGGAGTTCTCCCCGCCATGTCCCCCCGATGGACTGGCCCCAGAGAGCTTCTCACAGGTGCAGGGTCTCCCCTCACAAGCTTCACACCTCTGCTGTGTCACGTCCACCACACACCGTCAGCCCACAGGGTTCTTGGGCCCTGGTGCCCAGGGACGGCGTCTGCCCCTCAGAGCCTGTGGGGCCTCGTGGGGTGAGTGGGTGGGAGGCTGTGGCTCTGTGGCCTTGCCACACAGTTTGGCTCCAGACTTCTATGGCATTTTACAGAAAAATCAAATGAGATTTTTTATTGCTTTCTGCTGATTGCTCTCTGGTTCTGTTTCAAATGTTTTGAGAGAGAAGTTCCCTTTTCATAATGGTAAGGTGACTTTGGGCGCAGCTGGGGCATGTGGCCTTGGCCTTGGGTTGGGATGGTGGACAGTGGGAAGAACCCCCAGGCTGCCTGAGAATTGTAGCCCAACCAGGCAGGCCGGCCCTGTGGACCCTGCTGTCTGCAAGTGGAACCATCTGGCCAGTCTATGGCCAGCTTCCGTGGGATGCCCTGGAGGCCATGTGTACTCACCAGGGCCTCCCTGGGCCTACATTTGTTGTGGTCACTTCCTAGAGTCTACCTGGGTATCTGCCACCCTCCTCTGCTCATGCTCAGCGCTGGAAATGGTGTCCTGCATGGTCCAGCTGTGGGCAAGGCCTCTGGCCCTGGTGCAGAGCAGGTTCTGGCTCCTTCAGTCCCAGGGGACCTACAATAGGGAGCTCGGTGGGCAGGGGCTTCGTGCAGGGGGTTGGGGTGTAGGATGGAGATAGCACCGCTGGGGAGGGGCTGGGAGGCCAGGATGTTTCCTGGGCCACTGTGGCACACTGGAGTGCCAGTGTCAAGTCTGTGGACACTCGGACCCCAGACTGTGGGAGGCTGCGGAGGCTGCGAAGGCCTGAGTGCTGACTGCTGTAAGAGGCCCACAAGCCTCGCGCCTCATCTCCGGCTGGGGCCAGCACCCTTGTCCTTCAGCAACTCCAGCAAGCCTGGATCTTGTTGGACTCCAGGCTCAGGGGGCCACAGTCTGAGGCCACCAAATTTCCACAGAGCGTGGGAGCCCGGCCACAGGGAGTGTGCCAAGGTTCATACGGCTCAGGCTAGCTGTGGGCTTCAGTCAGGCAGCTCAACGTGCAAAGGCAGGGCCTGGACCGAGCTGGCCTCTCACCTCCACAACATCTGGGCAGGTGTCTAGGTATGAGCCTGGGGTCCTGGGGCTCACTCAGGCCTAGCCACCCCTGCCCCCAGCCCTTGCAGACCCATGGCAGGGTCGTCCAGCAATGGCACAACCATGGCCGGGGACTAGAGTTTGGAAAGCCAAATCGAGTGCGTAACGAAGGAAGTTTACAGATGGGAAGGAACGCAGCATCACAAAGGCGCAGCTGTGGCTGCACGTCTCCAGAAGTCCCCTAATATCTGCTTTCAAACCAGGATGTATATTCAAAACCTGTTTTTCTTTTTTTTTTTTTTAATAATATTTATTTTTTAGTTGTAGTTGAACACAATATCCTTATTTTTATGTGGTGCTGAGGATCGAACCCAGGGCCTTGCACATGCTAGGCTAGTGCTCTACCGCTGAGCCACAATGCCAGCCCCCAAACCTGTTTTTCTAAAGTGCCACAACATAGAAGTTAGAGTAGACATGTGTCTGCTTCCTGGTCTCACCCCATGGGCAGCTAACCCATGCTGATGAGCTTCCTCTGGCACTCCTGATGGACATGCAGGAGGGAATCTGTCTGTCCTTTGGTTTACCTAAGCAAGATCATGAGCATGGTTTGACCCCTTAACACCACCCCACCCTTGCTGTCCACTGGCCCTCCTCTGTGTCTGCAGTGCAGTTTGATGTTGGGCCCTGTGATGGGGCAGCACCATCCCCAGTCCTCTGGGACCACAGATGGTGGAGCTGTGAGCAACCACACCTGCCCTCTTGGACCTGGTGCCAGGGATGTCCCTAAGTGCGTCTTGAAACATACTGCCAAGTGCTCCCAGGAGCAGGGAGGGTGCCCTGCGACCTTGTCTCCTCATTCAGCACCACAGATGTCAGTGTCTGCTCGGAGGACAAGTGATCAGGGCCTCCCCAGTAGATCTTCTCCTGGGCGCAGAGCTGACGGTACACATTCCTGCGACCTCTTTCTCTCTGGGTCATTCTGGTTCCCCACTCCACTTGTGCATCCTGGGACTTGTCCAGAGCTGAGCAATGCCCGGCTCCTCACTGCAGGCTCTCGGCACCGTGGCTGGTCAAGTGTTGCTGAGCTCAGTGGCTGTGAGTTCTAGCACCCCTTTAGCTTCAGACAGGATCATTCCTGGGCTGCAAATGTGTTTTAAACTGGCTGTGCAGGCCGCAGAGTCAGATGAGCCATAGCTGAATGAACTCTCTTCTTTTTGAAATGAAAATTCTTTTTTTTTTTTTCCCCAAGGTAACACTGCAGACAGGTGTTTCTTAAAAAATCAGGGTTATTTCCTTAGGATTTCTGTTTCTACAAGCAGGATCATGGTTTGGAAGGCAGAAGTAAATCTTGGGGTACATTTTTATGGTGTTCCTACCTGTGTCTTCTCAGTACCCCAGGAGGGCTTCACATGCTGTAGGTACACAGAGCCCTTTGGTTCTTGGTCTCCGGTCTTTCTCACACTGCATCTCCGCTGTTGCCACTGGATTCACAGGAGGTATGTGTGGCAGCCTTAAGCACAGCACCGGAGGCCCTCTGCAGCATGGCTGCTCCTGTTGGTGAGCAGAGCCTTGTGGAGCGCTGCAGGAAACCTGGGGGCCTGGGCGGCTGCAGGACCCACATGGTCTGCCATCTGCAGCTCTCCACTGGGTGCTCTCCTCTGGGTTCCAGTCTGTCCTCTCAGGTTTCCCCTGCCACAGCCCCAGGATGCACGGATGGCTGTTCTAAGTGCTTCCTCGTTTCTGTGTCTGTCCTCACTGCTCAGAGTGCTGGCTGGCTGTGACTCTCATGGGGCTTCTTCCCTGGGGGCAGAGGGGCTGCTGCTGCACGGTCCTGGCCACCTGTGGGCAGTGACTGATGGCCCCAGCTGCTTGGGCGTGGGCACAGTTGGGCGCAGGGGAAGAGGCCCCCCAGCTCTTATTTGTGAAGAGGCGGCTGCTCCTGTGGTCCTGGGAGCCTGTTTCTGGGTGACCCGGTGCCCTCGGCTTCTCCCCTAGAGGGCCCTGCTGGGATGAGGACCCTGGATGTCCTTGGACGGGTTTTGCAAGTCTTTTTTCTGTACTCTCTACGTGAACCTAGACCACTTTCCTTTCTGGGGATTATCTTTGTGGGAATTTGATTCAGATTTTTGACAAATTTTCTTGATATCAGAATTGTGCCACATTTTTTTTAAAACCTTAGTTGCATATCTTTTATTTTTTATTTTTTTAGTGTTCCAACTCAGCTTATATAGGGATTATACACTGCTGGGGAACCTGAAAGAATTTACCACAGCCTGCCTGGGCCTGCATTCCTTCAGGGAATAATTATTTATAATTATTTACTTATAAGATTTAGATATTTCTTCTTTGTTTATTGGCCCATTTATGTTTTCTACTTCTTTTTTTAAATCTTTTTAAAATATCTTTATTTTATTTTTTTAATGTGGTGCTGAGAATCGAACCCAGTACCTCATGCATGCTAGGCAAGCACTCTACCACTGAGCCACATCCCCGGCCCCTGTTTTCTACTTCTTATTAAATCACTTAAAAATCACCTCCCAGAGGGGCTCTCCTTGTGTTGACATTTCCAGGGGGTGCACGTACACGGTACCCTTTCTTAGTGTGAAGAGGGTCTGTGGAGGGGCTCTGACCAGCCTCCTCTGGGAAGATGGAGCAGGATCTTGATGAATTTTCATCCTTTGAACATTTTTTTTTTACCTTGCAAAATATTTTTGAGAGTAAAATAGCAAGTACCTGAATATGCTCATTTTAAGACTCAATTTTTTGATATAACTCTTAAAATACAGTTTGTCAAGTGCACCTTTCCTTTATTGCTAGGAGAATGCAGGCAGCAAAGGGCCTCAGAAGCAATAAGAGTTGAGCTGAATTTGACCCCTGGGAGATGGGGCCTGGGTTCTATGCCCTGTGGTATGTGAAGCCAAGAAAGTCAAAAGCCTCTCACTGGCCCAGGAGCTGGCCAGGGAGGGCCTGCACTGTGGGCGAGGAGGTGTGTCCAGGGAGGCCTCCCACAGCTGGACTTCCCAATCATGGTCAGAAGTCACTGTGTGCAGGTGGCTGATCCTGGACCACTCTCAGACATTAACACACAGAATGACACCATTTGTGACAGATTAGAAAGGTGTGTGGAAGTCGTTGCAGGATGTGGCCCTGAGTGTGAGGCCTGCTGAGGCAGGTGCCACCTGTCACCAGAGTGCCAGCAGGGGCCAGAGCAGGGGCTGCAGTGCCAGGGCTCCCCAGGGTGCTCTACACATTGAGGGTGTCGAGTTCCTGCTTGACCTTCCGTCCCTTTCCTCCACCCAGGTTCAGACTTCGGGAGGTTCGGCAGTGTCCCCGACACACCCTCCCAGATGCAGACGTCCTCCCTGGAGGACCTGCTGTGCTCGCACGCCCCCCTCTCCAGCGAGGACGAAGCCTCCCCGGGCTGTGCCACCTCCTCCCAGGTGACCTTCAAGGCCTTCATCGGCGCGCCAGAGCTGCACGCCCGGGGCCCCGACAGGAAGCTGTCTCCGCTCCTGAGCCCCCTGCAGGACCCACTGGTGGACAAGACGCTGCTCGAGCCCAGGGAGATGGTGCGACCCAAGAAGGTGTGCTTCTCAGAGAGCAGCCTGCCCACCGGGGACAGGACCAGGCGGAGCTACTACCTCAACGGTGAGGCCCGTGCCGCTGGCCCGGCGACGACCGGCTCACAGCTTCTCCAGCCACGCAGAGCAGGAGGGCTGCTGGGCCGGGCCAGAGTGCAGGGCTGTCTCCCCACCTGTCAGGAGAGCTGAGTCGGCTGCCTTTCTGGTTGTGGGAGTTCATTGAATGTTCTAAATACAGGTCCATCTGGGTATGCTTTTTACACAGCCTCCCAGTCGGCAGCTCTTCTGTTTCCATGAGGTTTGGGGGAAGAAAAACTGCTGTTGTTTTTTTTTTTTATTTCTACTCTATTTGCTTTATTTTTTTATTTTTTTCTTTGTTTTAATTAGTTACACATGACAGTACCATGATCTTGACATATCATACATTCGAATCAGATGGGATATAATTTCTCATTTTCTCATTCACCTGCTGAGGCAGGTGCCACCTGTCACCAGGGGAGTGCCAGCAGGGGCCAGAGCACTGGCTGCAGTGCCAGTGCTCCCCAGGGCTCCCCAGGGTGCTCTACACATTGAGGGTGTCGAGTTCCTGCTTGACCTTCCGTCCCTCACCCAATGAGTTGAAGGCCTGATCAGACCTTCCCCAGAGTCCGGGAGAACTCGTACCTGGCTGCCTCCGTCCTGGTGTACAGGTTGCAGAATTACATTGGTAGAAAAACTATTTAATTTGATGAAGTCCAATATTCTGATGGTTTTCTCTTGTAGTTTGTACTTTAAAGAAATATTCATTTTTTTGGTTGTACTTGGACACAATACCTTTATTTTATTTATTGTTTTTATGTGGTGCTGAGGATCAGGGCCTCACACGTGTGAGGAAGCATTGAACCGCCGAGCCACAATCCCAGCCCCACAGTTTGTACATTTTGTAGTTTCTACTTTTGGAAAGTCTTTGCCAAACCCAGGGTAACAGGTTCTTTCCTCCGTCTTCCAGCTGTAGGTTTTACACTCGGGCCCCTGATCAGTCCGAGTCATTTCTGCATGGGTGTGGGCTCACATATGAACGTCTGCTCCTCCAGCCCAGTGGTCAGGGGCAGTCCCTTGTGGCCGAGCCGCCTGGTTCCTTGCTGAAAATCTGTGTCTGTGCACCTGTGAGGCTGTTCCCGCACCCTCCATGCGTTTCCGTCCACCGGTCTGTGTCCTCCTGGATTGGAGTCCTGTAGCTTTAAAGACTGCGAATCCTGCAGGACATGCAGGCTCTCCAACTTTGTCCTCTTCTTAACGTGTTGTGGCTCTCCCGAGTCCTTTGAGTTTCCAGACGTGTTTTAGAATCGGCTTGTCCATTTCTACCAAAAAGCCTGCTGTGACTCTGACTGGATCCTAGTCTACAAGCCAATCAGCTCAAGATTCAGAGAAACGGCACCTCTGCGGCACGGATCTTCTGTGGACTCTGTGTATCACGCCACTGTCTGTACCAGTCCTCACCGTGTTCTGTGGTTCTCTGCATACAGGTCTTGAACATTTTTAGAAAATTGTTTTTTAAATTTTTTATTTGTTTCTTTTGTTTGTCACTTTATGATTAAACACAGTGGTGGGGTTCTTTGTGCCATGTTCGTACATGCACATGACACAATTTGATCGGCTTCATTCCCTACTACCTTCCCTTTTCTTCCCTCCTCCCCACAAGTCTTGCACACATTCATCAATTTTACCCCTGAGTATTTCATATTTTTGATGCCATTATAAGTAGTATTGCTTTCTCATATCAACCTCTGGTGTCTGTTTCTAGAATACAGTAGGACACTGGATTTTTGTATATTGACTCTGCAATAGTTATGAGCCAACTTAACTGGGCCATGGGAACCCAGATATTTGGCCAGACCTTACTCTGGGTGTGTCTGTGGGGAGTGTCTTTGTAGGAGGTTGAGATTTCATGGGTGGGCCTCACCCAGTGAGTTGAAGGCCTGATGAGACCTTCCCCAGAGTCAGGGAGAACTCCTACCTGGCTGCCTCTGTCCTGGCCCTGCAGGTCACTCTTCCTGGGTGTCCAGCCTGCTGGCCTTTGGGCAGGAGCCACACGCACACCTCAGGTCTCCTGGGTTTCCAGCTTGCTGCTCTGGGGCTCACCGTCTCCTCGGTTGTGAGAGCCAGTCCTTCCGCTAGATCCCTCTTCATGGGCACGCCCTGTTGGTCTGTTTCTCTGGGGAACTTGTGGTTCTGAGTGACGCGTCTGTGATCTTTCTGGCTTAATCTTTACATCCTGCACAACATTCGTTTGTTCTAGTGGCTTTGGGTGGGTCCCTGGCGTCTCCGCTCTCCCACCCCCTGGAGCTCCTCTTTTTCTCCCGAGCGTGTTTCTGCCCCTTGCAGAGCTATGCAAAGGGCACATCCATTCTGCCGTCTTTCCCGGGAGCTTCCTCCGTGGCGTTTTAAAGCTACACAGATGATTGGGTTGTGAATGAAGACAGATTTTCAAACTTTTTAAAATTTCTAACTTATATGCCTTTTTCTTTTTTCCTTTTCCTTTCGGTGCTGGGGACGGAACCCAGGCTTTGCACAGGCCGAGCAGGCCCTGGACCCCTGAGGCACACCCCCAGCCCAGTGCCTTTCGTCTCTTCCCCTAGACCAGGGCTGGACAGTGGCCAACACAGTGGTGACAGTGGCCTCCTAGCCTTCCCCTCATGTGGGGTTCAGCCTCTCAGCAGTGAGCCTGGTGCCAGCTGAGGTTTCTGTAGATGCCCTTCATTGCATTGAAGAAGTTCCCTTTGAGTTCTAGTTTGCTTATTTGTCAGGAATGTATGTTGGATTTTGTCAGTTGCTTTCCTGCCTCTATTGAGATGAGCATTTGTTTGTCTTTTGCGGTTGGTGAACATGGTGCATCAGTCGGTTTCACATCACTATAATGAAACACCTGGCACACAGGGTATTTATGAAGTAAAGAGAGTTTATTTTGGCTCATGGTTCTGGAGGTTTAGGTCCAGGGTCAGGGGCACCACTGGTCTGAGCCTCTGGTGAGGCAGCATGCCATGGCAGGAGCCCTTCTCAGAGCAAGTGGCCCCAGGAGCCAGAAGCAGCTAGCCAGAGACAGTCCCATCTGCACTGGAGGGCACGTCCCAGGGAGCTGAGGGATGACCACTAGGCTCACTGTTCAGCTCACAGCACCTCCCACCACCCGGAGACCCAGCCTACCACCCACACCTCAGCCTACGGTCTACCACACTGATTCCTGGGTTTGAGCCAACCACTATTCCTTTCTTCTTTTTGATTTTTTATCTGTTCTTTGTGGTCATCCATGATGGCAGAGTATGACCATCCAGGTGGTCATCCAGACGGTCATCAACATATCCTCCCTCTCGGAGTCTAACCTCCCCTTCTCGTGGTCGTACACCACAGGAGCTACACAGGTCTTGCGTTCAGGTGTGAACTGACCGTGCATTCTTGAGGCAGATCCTATTTGATCACAGTGGGTTCCATCTTTTTGTATCATGAGACTCGATTTGCCCAGATTCTGTTAAGAATCTGTGCTCGTGAGGAACGTGGGCTGCAGTCTTCTGTTAACGCCATTATCTGAGTTGGTATCGGATGGCTGGCCTCAACCCCGATGGAAACTTTCCTCCTCTTTAATTGGAAGAGTTTGTGGCGAATTTGTAGTACTTATTCCTTAAATATCTCGTAGAATTCACCAGTTAAACCACCTGAGCCTTGAACTTTCTCTAAGAATTTTTGTCCCTTAGGAGTTCCATTTTATTGATCTATGGCTATTCCCACTGTCTAGTTCTTCTTGAGTGAGCTTCAGTGGTTTGTCTTTTCGAACCAGAGGATTGAGCCAAGGTGCTCTGCCACTGAACCACATCCCCAGGCCTTTTCATTTTGAGATAGGTCCCTGCTAAGTTGCTCAGGCTGGCCTTGAACTTGACCCTCCTGCCTCAGCCTCCCAAACTCCTGGGATCACAGTGGGCCATCGTGCCCAGCCTGCAGTTTGTGTCTTCTAAGAACTGGTCCATTTTCTCTAGGCTGACAGGGCTTTGGGCCTGAAGTTCTTCCTAACATTTCTCATCTCCCTGCAGATGCCCTTGGGCTGGCGTGATCTCTCACTCCTGACGTGGTGGCTTTGGTGTGGGACTAGAGGTATATTGGTTGGATCCACCTTCTCCTTTGAAGCACAGGTTTTGGCCGGCTGGTGGGAGCCGAGTTTGGGTAGAGAGGAGTTCTAGAGCATCTCAGATGCAGCTGTCTCAAATGCCGATTAAAGCTTCCGAGGGCTGGGGCAGCAGAGGCCCCCTGAGCGCAGCTGCTTGGGATGGGGGAGCCACCCTCCCTCTTACGCCCGGCGTCTGTGTGCCGCTGTGCAGTCTCTTTCCGCAGTTTCCGTCAAGAAGTCCACCAAAACCACACGCAGTGTTAAAAGTGATCAAAAACCTAAGTAGACAGTGAGTCTTGGGTTCATGAGTTAGAAGGCTTAATATTGTTTCATAGTAATTTGCATTGATTTGTAGATTTAATGCAATCCTTATCAATGTCCCACCTGGCTTCTTTACAACATTTTGATAAGTTGAACCTTTGATAAGCTGAACCCATGGAAATACAAGGGACCCAGAATGGGCAAAGCAATTTTAAAAAGGAGAACAAAATTGGGAGACTCACCTTCTTGATTCTAAGACTCCCTGTCAGGCTACAGAAATCAAGTTGTGTGGTCCCATCCTAAGGACAGACAGAGACCAGGGGAAAAGGATCGAGAGCCCCGAAATAAGCTCAGACATTGGTGGTTGGTGTCCCACAAGGGTGCCAGGCAATCCAGTGGAGAAAGAACCACCTTCAACAAGTGGTGCTGGGTGACGTGTGCCTGCAGAAGCTGTGGGACCCCACCTCGCACAAAACCCAGCTCAGAACGCACCAGATGCCCAAGAGAGCTCCAGGATCCTGAGCCGTTGCCCTCCAAGGAAGCCCAGAGCCAGGTCTGTGTAGTGTGGGCCTGGCAGGGCCTGCTTAGGCATGACACCAACAGCACTGGCAACCAGAGAGACTGATGGACTCCATCAACTTCGCCCAGAGTGAACACTTTTGTGCTTCAAAGAAGAGTTTCTAAACAGTGAAGCATCACCCTAGAGAGTGGGAGAAAGTATCTACAAATCACATTCTTGGGGGCTGGGGTCGTAGCTCAGTGGTAGAGCACTCGCCTAGCATGTGTGAGGCCCTGAGTTCAATCCTCAGCACCCCTTGAAAATAAATAAATAAGTAAGATAAAGGTGTTGGGTCCATCTACTACTAAAAAATATTTTAAAAAATCACATTCTTGGAAGGGCTCTTACAAGTAATCTAGTCAAAAATAGCCAAGGGCGTGGGTGGACAGCCCTCCAAAGAAGATGTGCAGATGACCAGCAGGCAGGTGAAGAGGTGCACGGGGTCTGTGGCCATCAGCGCAATACAGGGAGACCTGCGTGAGCTGCCTTTCACTGCAGTGGCCTGGGCGGGGAAATGGAATTGGGACCTATACTCTGGTGGGAATGCCAGGGGGAAGCCCCTGAAAAAACAGCTCGCAGTCCTCATAAGGCCGAACCCAGTGTTCCCACAGGGCACGACCCCGTTCCTTGGTGTGCACCCACAGGAGTGGAAGGCGGACATCCACCTGAGAGCCTTTACTTGAATGCTCATGCAGCCATGCTCAGATTAGCCAGAGTGGGAAGATCCCAGATGCCCACGCGCTGGCCAGGGTGCAGATAAACTGTATGGTCTAGCTCCACGATGGAATACTACTCAGCCATAAACAGGAGTGAAGCACTGGCATGCACTACAACAGAGGATGGACCTCGGAATACCATGCTGAGCATGTGAAGCCAGGTCGAAAGGCCACAGTCATGTGGAACGTGCAGAACAGGGGGACCCACAGGGAGGCAAAGCCAAGCACTGGTCACCAGGGCTGCGGGAGTAGTCGTTATCAGGCACAGGATTTGTTCTTAGGAGATGAAAATGTTGTAGCAGGTGCCCTGGACTCAGTTCCTGCAGCTGTCTCAGGATCGCCCTCAAGGAGACCTTCATGTGGGCAACTCACATTATAAAGGCCGGAAAGTGCTGCCAAGGGAGGGCGCAGATGCAGCCTGTATCTTCCGGGCCCAGCCTGGCTCCTGCCCTGTCACAGCTGCCCACCCAGAGGCCTCTTCCTCCTCGGCCAGAGGAGCCCCGGTCATAGAGGATGCCCGAGGGTGGGCCCTGCTGTGTCTGGCTGGGGAGGCGAAGTCTGTGTCACATTCTAGCAGCTTATGCAGGGGAGCAGGGCATGTCATCCTGACCCTGGCACACGCAGCCTTTCTGCACCTACCGGGCAGGCCCAGTGTTCCACAGAGCGCACTTTGGGAAACATGGTGTAGATGCTTGCCTTGGGAGGGACTGGTCCTGCAAGGGACAAAGAAGTTGACACAGTGTCCCTGGACAGCACTGGCCTGGCCCCTTGTGTGCCTGGTCACCTCTGCTACCGGCCCAGGGTGGGGGTCCCACCTCCTCCTGTGGAAGCTTCCTCCTGTGGGGTCCCAGGCCCAGCTCTCCAGGCTCACCTGCCTGACACGGCTGTCCGTCATTGTGAATCTGGCCCCGGCACAGGCCTTGGCCCCTGGTGGGCCTACGTCTGTCCAGGGGTGAGCAGCAGGCCCAGGTCCTGCAAGAGATGGTCCTGGTCTTGGCCCCTCACACTCCCGTGGTGGCCAGGAGTCCTGGGTCTCCATGGCTGGTTTGGAGTGCCCCAAACACCCAAGGCCAGACAGGGCAGGGTCAGGACTGGGGCACTGTGTGCTGAGCTGTGCCAGGGGGGCACAGGACCTGTACCTGCTCTCTGCCCAGATCAGCAGGCCCCGCCCAGCTGGCAGCTCAGTGGAGGGTTCCTACCACAAACTGTCTGGAGGTTTCAGGGGCTTCAGGAGGCTGTGCATGTGGGTGTGCCAGCGGTGGCACCAGGCGGAGTCCAAGTGGCACAGCGAGGG
The DNA here is from genome assembly GCF_045843805.1 of Urocitellus parryii. Taxonomy (NCBI): domain Eukaryota; kingdom Metazoa; phylum Chordata; class Mammalia; order Rodentia; family Sciuridae; genus Urocitellus; species Urocitellus parryii. The sequence goes on along the minus strand of NC_135532.1, from coordinate 226,098,672 downwards.
AGCGGCTGTGGGCAAGCTTGCTCCTTGCACCTCAGGGACGGTGCAGAGAGGGGGTCTCCAAATGGAAGAGTGTCTCAGACACTCTCGGGCAGGGCTCTCACGGTGATCTCAGGCTCAGGTGCAACTCATTCTCAGAAAGCCCGCTGTCCTGAAGGGTCTTGGCCTCATTGGACAGAGAGCCGGTGCCTCCAGGGGCGTGGGTGGCTGCCTGAGGAGCATTTGAGAGCAGCTTTTTTGTGGGGAAGTTTTCCCAGTGGTGTCAGGGAATAATGGACAGGGTCTCGTGCCTGCCCAGTAGTCCCTGCCCAGTGGTGGGAAAGAGCCGACGTGGACTGGCCTGGGCTCCAGAGTCTCACCCTCCCCTCAGCTATGGGCCACTGCCCCCCACTGTCCTCAGGCCAGGGCACACGCCCAGCGATCACCCAAGTGCCTACTGGCAGGGTGGCATCCAGGCCCACCAGGGACAGCACTGTGTGGGGCAGGCAGACCCCGGGCACTGCCCTCACAGTAGCAGGCTGGCTCACTCAGCTTCTGAGGGGAGGCACATGCCTCTGGCAGAGGAGTGGGCCACAGCGCCTGGCCACCGAGGGACTTCGGAGGGCAAGTGGGAGGGAAGGCTCCCTCTGCCCTAGGTCTCTGTTTGCCCTTGCCCTGCAGGCAGGGTGGGGGGACATCCCTTGGGACAGCTATGACCTGGCCACACTGGCCCCCTCCTCATGCAGAGATCCAGAGCTTTGCGGGTGCTGAGAAGGATGGCCGCATCGTGGGAGAGATTGCCTTCCAGCTGGACCGGCGCATCCTGGCCTATGTGTTCCCTGGTGTGACGCGGCTCTATGGCTTCACTGTGTCCAACATCCCCGAGAAGATAAAGCAGGTCTGTCCTGACTGCCGCGGGGGCTGGGCACCCGGCGTCCTGGGGCTGACCCAGGGGTGGAGCACCTGGTTGCTTCCTGGGGCTAACCTGGGGGTGGGGTCACACAGGCGCATCCTGGGGTTGACCCAGTGGGTGCTCAGCACCCTGGCACATCCTGGGGCTGGCGGATGCTGTGGGCACCAGGCTGTGCTTGGTCCAAGCAGGGCCCTGGTGGCTCGTCTTTTGGAGGTGCTGAAGGGGTGGGGACCTGGATTCCTACCTGAAGCTTCCCCGGCGGCCCTACCCCGTCCCACACTGCTGAGCCAGGAGGTGGCCCTGACCAGGGGTGTGGCCCGTACCATCCTGTGCTACAGACCTCCATCAAGTCCCTGGACGGCTCCGTGGATGAGAAGAAGCTGCGGGAGCTGACGCACCGCTACCTGACGCTGACCGCCCGGCTGGAGAAGCTAGGCTACAGCCGCGAGGTGCACCCGGTCTTCAGTGAGTTCCTCATTAACACCTATGGCATCCTGAAGCAGCGGCCGGACCTGCGCGCCAACCCGCTGCACAGCAGTCCAGCCGCGCTGCGAAAGCTGGTCATTGACATCGTGCCGCCCAAGTTCCTGGGCGACTCGCTCCTGCTGCTGAACTGCCTGTGTGAGCTCTCCAAGGAGGACAGCAAGCCGCTCTTCGCCTGGTGAGCCGCACCGCCTGTCCCTCCTGCAATAAATATGTTTGTTCCAAACCCGGGGGCCGCCGTGCTCCTGCGTGTCCCTCCCGCAGGGGAAGCGGTCTGCTGGTGCTGCAGCGGGCAAAGGCCTTCCGTGGCCAGCCGCTCTTCCTGGGGGCCCAGCAGCCCTCCGCCGCCCGCAGTCAAGGGCACCTGTCGCCTTATTAAAAGCATGTTTACCTTTCTGCCTGACCTCTGGCTCTTTGAGGGCGTGGAGAGCGCCTTGGTCTCTGCTCGCCTGCAGGAGGTGCCAACTGTGTCTGTGGAAAGAGCCCACAGGGAGGGTGCCTGGGCTCTAGGCAGGACTGTGCCAGGGCTGTGCCGCTTCTTCGCCAGAGGGCGTGCAGCCTTGGAGGCCTCTGACCCTCCCTTGGAAGGACCAGCGAGTCCCAGACACAGGGCTGAAGGTGGGTTTGGGTGCAGCTAGGATGGCCAGGAGCCAACAGGCCTTAGGAACTGCGCTGGCCGGTGCCACTGAGCACGCCGCAGCGCAGGAGGTCATTTACCCAGGGAGGGAAGTGAGCAAGTCACAGCAACGGGAAGGGAGCCCTCCACTGTGGCGAATGGGCTAACCCTGGGGACAGGAGACCTGCGGGTGTCCTTGGGGCCCGAGGTGGGACCTCTGTCTCACGCCCAGCCCTGTCCCACCGTCCTCTGGGAACAGGGGGGGAATCTCTGTGTCTCGCCCAGCCCTGTCCCACCGTCCTCTGGGAACAGAGGGGGGGGTCTGTGTCTCGCCCAGCCCTGTCCCACCGTCCTCTGGGAACAGGGGGGGGGGGTTCTGTGTCACTCCCAGCCCTGTCCCACCGTCCTCTGGGAACAGAGGGGGGGGTCTCTGTCTCACGCCCAGCCCTGTCCCACCGTCCTCTGGGAACAGAGGGGGGGTCTCTGTGTCACCCCCAGCCCTGTCCCACTGTCCTCTGGGAACAGAGGGGGGGGGGTCTCTGTCTCACGCCCAGCCCTGTCCCACCGTCCTCTGGGAACAGAGGGGGGGTCTCTGTGTCACGCCCAGCCCTGTCCCACCGTCCTCTGGGAACAGAGGGGGGCTCTCTGTGTCACGCCCAGCCCTGTCCCACCGTCCTCTGGGAACAGAGGGGGGGTCTCTGTCTCACGCCCAGCCCTGTCCCACCGTCCTCTGGGAACAGAGGGGGGGTCTCTGTGTCACCCCCAGCCCTGTCCCACTGTCCTCTGGGAACAGAGGGGGGGGGGGTCTCTGTGTCACGCCCAGCCCTGTCCCACCATCCTCTGGGAACAGAGGGGGGAGGGTATCTGTGTCACGCCCAGCCCTGTCCCACCGTCCTCTGGGAACAGAGGGGGGGTCTCTGTGTTACGCCCAGCCCTGTCCCACCATCCTCTGGGAACAGAGGGGGGGTCTCTGTGTCACCCCCAGCCCTGTCCCACTGTCCTCTGGGAACAGAGGGGGGGGGTCTCTGTGTCACGACCAGCCCTGTCCCACCGTCCTCTAGGAACAGAGGGGGGGTCTCTGTGTCACCCCCAGCCCTGTCCCACCGTCCTCTGGGAACAGAGGGGGGGGTCTCTGTGTCACGCCCAGCCCTGTCCCACCATCCTCTGGGAACAGAGGGGGGGGGTGTCTCTGTGTCACGCCCAGCCCTGTCCCACCATCCTCTGGGAACGGGGGGGGTCTCTGTGTCACGCCCAGCCCTGTCCCACCGTCCTCTGGGAACAGAGGGGGGGGGGTCTGTGTCACGCCCAGCCCTGTCCCACCATCCTCTGGGAACAGAGGGGGGGGGTCTCTGTGTCACGCCCAGCCATGTCCCACCGTCCTCTGGGAACAGAGGGGGGGGGTCTCTGTGTCACGCCCAGCCCTGTCCCACCGTCCTCTGGGAACAGAGGGGGGGTCTCTGTGTCACGCCCAGCCCTGTCCCACCGTCCTCTGGGAACAGAGGGGGGGTCTCTGTGTCACCCCCAGCCCTGTCCCACTGTCCTCTGGGAACAGAGGGGGGGGGGTCTCTGTGTCACGCCCAGCCCTGTCCCACCATCCTCTGGGAACAGGGGGGGGGGGTGTCTCTGTGTCACGCCCAGCCCTGTCCCACCGTCCTCTGGGAACGGGGGGGGGGTCTCTGTGTCACGCCCAGCCCTGTCCCACCGTCCTCTGGGAACAGAGGGGGGGGTCTGTGTCACGCCCAGCCCTGTCCCACCATCCTCTGGGAACAGAGGGGGGGGGGGTCTCTGTGTCACTCCCAGCCCTGTCCCACCGTCCTCTGGGAACAGAGGGGGGGGTCTCTGTCTCACGCCCAGCCCTGTCCCACCGTCCTCTGGGAACAGAGGGGGGGTCTCTGTGTCACCCCCAGCCCTGTCCCACTGTCCTCTGGGAACAGAGGGGGGGGTCTCTGTCTCACGCCCAGCCCTGTCCCACCGTCCTCTGGGAACAGAGGGGGGGTCTCTGTGTCACGCCCAGCCCTGTCCCACCGTCCTCTGGGAACAGAGGGGGGGTCTCTGTGTCACCCCCAGCCCTGTCCCACTGTCCTCTGGGAACAGAGGGGGGGGGGTCTCTGTGTCACGCCCAGCCCTGTCCCACCATCCTCTGGGAACAGAGGGGGGAGGGTCTCTGTGTCACGCCCAGCCCTGTCCCACCGTCCTCTGGGAACAGAGGGGGGGGGTCTCTGTGTTACGCCCAGCCCTGTCCCACCATCCTCTGGGAACAGAGGGGGGGTCTCTGTGTCACCCCCAGCCCTGTCCCACTGTCCTCTGGGAACAGAGGGGGGGGGGTCTCTGTGTCACGCCCAGCCCTGTCCCACCGTCCTCTGGGAACAGAGGGGGGGTCTCTGTGTTACGCCCAGCCCTGTCCCACCATCCTCTGGGAACAGAGGAGGGGTTCTCTGTGTCACGCCCAGCCCTGTCCCACCATCCTCTGGGAACAGAGGAGGGGTTCTCTGTGTCACGCCCAGCCCTGTCCCACCGTCCTCTGGGAACAGAGGGGGGGTCTCTGTGTTATGCCCAGCCCTGTCCCACCGTCCTCTGGGAACAGAGGGGGGTGTCTCTGTCTCACGCCCAGCCCTGTCCCACCGTCCTCTGGGAACAGAGGGGGGGTCTCTGTGTCACCCCCAGCCCTGTCCCACCGTCCTCTGGGAACAGAGGGGGGGGTCTCTGTCTCACGCCCAGCCCTGTCCCACCGTCCTCTGGGAACAGAGGGGGGGTCTCTGTGTCACCCCCAGCCCTGTCCCACCGTCCTCTGGGAACAGAGGGGGGGTCTCTGTGTCACCCCCAGCCCTGTCCCACCGTCCTCTGGGAACAGAGGGGGGTCTCTGTGTCACGCCCAGCCCTGTCCCACCGTCCTCTGGGAACAGAGGGGGGGTCTCTGTGTCACCCCCAGCCCTGTCCCACTGTCCTCTGGGAACAGAGGGGGGGTCTCTGTCTCACGCCCAGCCCTGTCCCACTGTCCTCTGGGAACAGAGGGGGGGGGGTCTCTGTGTCACGCCCAGCCCTGTCCCACCGTCCTCTGGGAACAGAGGGGGGGTCTCTGTGTCACGCCCAGCCCTGTCCCACCGTCCTCTGGGAACAGAGGGGGGGTCTCTGTGTCACCCCCAGCCCTGTCCCACTGTCCTCTGGGAACAGAGGGGGGGGTCTCTGTGTCACGCCCAGCCCTGTCCCACCATCCTCTGGGAACAGAGGGGGGGGGGTGTCTCTGTGTCACGCCCAGCCCTGTCCCACCGTCCTCTGGGAACGGGGGGGGGGGGGTCTCTGTGTCACGCCCAGCCCTGTCCCACCATCCTCTGGGAACAGAGGGGGGTGTCTGTGTCACGCCCAGCCCTGTCCCACCATCCTCTGGGAACAGAGGGGGGGGTCTCTGTGTCATGCCCAGCCCTGTCCCACCGTCCTCTGGGAACAGAGGGGGGGGTCTCTGTGTCACGCCCAGCCCTGTCCCACCGTCCTCTGGGAACAGAGGGGGGGGTCTCTGTGTCACCCCCAGCCCTGTCCCACCGTCCTCTGGGAACAGAGGGGGGGTCTCTGTGTCTCGCCCAGCCCTGTCCCACTGTCCTCTGGGAACAGAGGGGGGGTCTCTGTGTCACCCCCAGCCCTGTCCCACCATCCTCTGGGAACAGAGGGGGGGGGGTCTCTGTGTCACGCCCAGCCCTGTCCCACTGTCCTCTGGGAACAGAGGGGGGGTCTCTGTGTTACGCCCAGCCCTGTCCCACCATCCTCTGGGAACAGAGGGGGGGTCTCTGTCTCACGCCCAGCCCTGTCCCACCGTCCTCTGGGAACAGAGGGGGGGTCTCTGTGTCACCCCCAGCCCTGTCCCACTGTCCTCTGGGAACAGAGGGGGGGTCTCTGTGTCTCGCCCAGCCCTGTCCCACCGTCCTCTGGGAACAGAGGGGGGGGTCTCTGTGTCTCGCCCAGCCCTGTCCCACTGTCCTCTGGGAACAGAGGGGGGGGGCTCTCTGTGTCACACCCAGCCCTGTCCCACTGTCCTCTGGGAACAGAGGGGGGGTCTCTGTCTCACGCCCAGCCCTGTCCCACCGTCCTCTGGGAACAGAGGGGGGGTCTCTGTGTCACCCCCAGCCCTGTCCCACTGTCCTCTGGGAACAGAGGGGGGGTCTCTGTGTCACACCCAGCCCTGTCCCACCGTCCTCTGGGAACAGAGGGGGGGGTCTCTGTGTCTCGCCCAGCCCTGTCCCACTGTCCTCTGGGAACAGAGGGGGGGGGCTCTCTGTGTCACACCCAGCCCTGTCCCACTGTCCTCTGGGAACAGAGGGGGGGTCTCTGTCTCACGCCCAGCCCTGTCCCACTGTCCTCTGGGAACAGGGGGGGGGTCTCTGTGTTACGCCCAGCCCTGTCCCTCCGTCCTCTGGGAACAGAGGGGGGGGCTCTCTGTGTCACCCCCAGCCCTGTCCCACTGTCCTCTGGGAACAGAGGGGGGGTCTCTGTGACACGCCCAGCCCTGTCCCACTGTCCTCTGGGAACAGAGGGGGGGTCTCTGTGTCACACCCAGCCCTGTCCCACCGTCCTCTGGGAACAGAGGGGGGGTCTCTGTGTCACACCCAGCCCTGTCCCACCGTCCTCTGGGAACAGAGGGGGGGTCTCTGTGTCACACCCAGCCCTGTCCCACCGTCCTCTGGGAACAGAGGGGGGGGTCTCTGTTTCACACCAAGCCCTGTCCCACCGTCCTCTGGGAACAGAGGGGGGGTCTCTGTCTCACGCCCAGCCCTGTCCCACCGTCCTCTGGGAACAGAGGGGGGGTCTCTGTGTCACCCCCAGCCCTGTCCCACTGTCCTCTGGGAACAGAGGGGGGGTCTCTGTGTCTCGCCCAGCCCTGTCCCACCGTCCTCTGGGAACAGAGGGGGGGTCTCTGTGTCACACCCAGCCCTGTCCCACCGTCCTCTGGGAACAGAGGGGGGGGTCTCTGTGTCTCGCCCAGCCCTGTCCCACTGTCCTCTGGGAACAGAGGGGGGGGGGCTCTCTGTGTCACACCCAGCCCTGTCCCACTGTCCTCTGGGAACAGAGGGGGGGTCTCTGTCTCACGCCCAGCCCTGTCCCACTGTCCTCTGGGAACAGAGGGGGGGGTCTCTGTGTTACGCCCAGCCCTGTCCCTCCGTCCTCTGGGAACAGAGGGGGGGGCTCTCTGTGTCACCCCCAGCCCTGTCCCACTGTCCTCTGGGAACAGAGGGGGGGTCTCTGTGACACGCCCAGCCCTGTCCCACCGTCCTCTGGGAACAGAGGGGGGGTCTCTGTGTCACACCCAGCCCTGTCCCACCGTCCTCTGGGAACAGAGGGGGGGTCTCTGTGTCACACCCAGCCCTGTCCCACCGTCCTCTGGGAACAGAGGGGGGGTCTCTGTGTCACCCCCAGCCCTGTCCCACCGTCCTCTGGGAACAGAGGGGGGTGTCTCTGTCTCACGCCCAGCCCTGTCCCACCGTCCTCTGGGAACAGAGGGGGGGTCTCTGTGTCACCCCCAGCCCTGTCCCACTGTCCTCTGGGAACAGAGGGGGGGTCTCTGTGTCACCCCCAGCCCTGTCCCCACCATCCTCTGGGAACAGAGGGGGGGGCGTCTCTGTGT